>NW_027394285.1:0-109725 GCF_049309525.1 Garra rufa
TTTATATTTAATTAGTATTAATAACTTTTATACAGATAATATACATATAGAGGGTATGTAAATATCTTATGTATATATATATATATATATATATATATATATATATATATATATATATATATATATATATATATATATATATATATCTTATGTAAACTAATTCAAACAACACTGCGATCCACTGGGATGTCCCTCTCAATGGCTATATAGGCTATATAATATGATGAAATGTTAATAAATTACATCATGTAATTTACAAGCATCAGCAAATTCAGCAGATAACCATAAAATCAAAATAGAAATTTCTTATAAAATATTTTACCTAGCTGACAAGGATCACTCGGTTGCTTTGTGTCAAACTAAATCACATTATGTCAACATCACACCGTGTGGTGAGGCATTATATGAACCTTTATAGACATAGGCCTACTATTGTTTATTCCATAAAGACAACGTTGCACTTATTCAAACAAGATATTTTACCGTTACAAGACAACGATGTTCATCTGCTTGCGCTCTATGACTCTGACTGATGCGCTGAAACGTAGGCTAAGTCGCAGCGCTGTTCTCCACCTGCACCTTTACATCGGACCATTTCTTTTTTAATTCGTTCACAGTGCGATGTTCAAACCCCACTGCGTTAACCGCGTCAGCTAAACTCTCCCACTCTATTTTTTTTTTTTTTTTACAAACTTGCAAATAACAGTTTTTCTCCGGTCTACCGGTGAGGAGCACCTTCAAATCACATTCTGTTAAGTTTCTCTTGCTTGCTTTTTCGTTTGGTTTTGCCAAAGTGGAGTCATTACCATATTAATACCGGGGGAGGAGGCAGGGAGGGGTTTTGCGCTCGTGCATGTGCGCTCAATTTCACGTTAATTCAGATGTACAAAGAGATATGCGTGGAATTCCGCGTACGCAGTGTTTCATACATCTGATTTTTTTACTGCGTACGCACATTTACAGCTTTGTACGTACGCTATGTTTTAGTATGAATTCAACGCAAGTCTTTGTACATGAGGCCCCAGGTCTCTGTGTAAACTCATGCAAATGACTAACAAAAGCATTTAAAAAAAAATTTATCACTGTGAAAAAGAATGTTTCTTTCAGAAAATAGTTTGTGCGTGTGTGTGTGTGTGTGTGTGTGTGTGTGTGTGTGGCATACATGTATCCATGCATGCACATGTCCAATGGCTCTATGTCTGCAAGCACACATATACATATGTGAACATGATAAACATGACAACTAAATTTTTCTCTAATTTTCAGTCTCCCCCATTCACTTTCAATGACCAGGAGCTCGGATAAATGACTCCTACAATTAAACCGTTTGAAAATGAAATACAAAACCAGTCCTAATTGAAAGAAAACAAGTTGATAAAAAGATTGAATCCAATTTTGGGTGATAATATAGCATAACAAGTGATTTATAAGCTATTTTGTGTAGGCTCGTCATTTTTGACCGGGAACACCACAAGTGTGACTCTGTGTCATTTTGTACAAAAAAAAAGCATTTCAAAAGAAATTTCCTGGTTAAACATTAAAGTAGACTAGTGTGATCAACAGTGCAATTTATTTTCATATTTTTCTCAATATTGCCAAAATTATTAACAAATAATGCTTTTTTCACTCAAAAATGAGGTGCATAAGCTCGGATAAATGACTACTACAATTAAACTGTTTGAAAATTGAATACAAAACCAGTCCTAATTGAAAGAAAACAAGTTGATAAAAAGATTGAATCCAATTTTGGGTGATAATATAGCATAACAAGTGATTTATAAGCTATTTTGTGTAGGCTCGTCATTTTTGACCGGGAACACCACAAGTGTGACTCTGTGTCATTTTGTACAAAATAAAAGCATTTCAAAAGAAATTTCCTGGTTAAACATTAAAGTAGACTAGTGTGATCAACAGTGCAATTTATTTTCATATTTTTCTCAATATTGCCAAAATTATTAACCAATAATGCTTTTTTCACTAAAAAACTGAGGTGCATAAGCTCGGATAAATGACTCCTACAATTAAACTGTTTGAAAATTGAATACAAAACCAGTCCTAATTGAAAGAAAACAAGTTGATAAAAAGATTGAATACAATTTTTGGGGATAATATAGCATAACGAGGGATTTATAAGCTATTTTGTGTAGGCCTGTCATTTTTGACCGGGAACACCATAGGTGTAACAAGGTGAAAAAAACAACACAAAAAAGTAAAAAAATAAAAATAAAATATAGCTGCAAGCAGCAATTAACGGGGTTCGAGTATTTAAGGCCTTTATGGCTTCTACACTGGTAGGGTGTAGGCCAACATGAAATTGATGGCTGACACCAGAACATATCCATGATGAAGAGTACACTCACAAACAGAAACTTACATTGAAATGAAATGGTTAAACTGTTATGTTCATTAAGCATGATCACACACAGACAGATGCACACATATTTTGTTGCACATAAGAGATTTGTATAATAAATAAGTAACAAAATGCTTAAAACTTGCGTTTTTAAGATTTTATATATCATTGTCATGTTTCACTGTAATCATAATCATGTGTAATTGTCAAATATGATATATCTGTATAAATTAAGTTTTAAACTTTGGCTAAATGTGATTTGAAAAGTTATAACAGTGATTTAGTATCACTAACATATAAATTCAAAACTACATAAAGCCATTAAACCCTACAAAGCACTGTTCTATTAACATGTGTAAGCCCATTAGTGGTATTCTACTGCCATCTAGTGGCTATAGTTGTAATTTTATTGAAATAGAGGTACATTGTTTGTAAGCTTTATAACTATTAAATTGCCTTTTTTTGCCCAGTGTCCATAAACATATGCTTGTTTTGAATCATATGATTCATAATTTTACTTAGGTTTGTGAATTTTTGTTTTATTTTAGTATTTGTAGACTTTAATCTACACTAGATAAAAAACATATTATGAAATGGCTCTGTTATAGCTGTCCAAATGCAAATCTTCAACATTTTTTTGATAATTATTGACTAAGAGAGTCTGGAGAATTGTACTGCACTGATTTTATTGAGTATGGGTTGAAAACCCAGGACGAGTTCATCAAAGTATGTTTTTATAATTATTTCACGTATTAAAAGAACAGTTTGATTGACAACATTGGTCCAAGAGGCAAAGTTGTTCAGAATGAGGAGATCTATCATGTGATATGAAGATATAGTGTATATGTGAAGATATTGACGTTTAATTGGGTTTTTAGGTCTATATTCAATAGAAATATCATGTTTTTGACACCTTTTTAACTGTTATAGCGCCACCTATGGTCTGATCGTCATGAATCTTTGCATGCTTGTTGAGGGTCACCTGCTACATGTTGACACCCATTTTTGTAAAGTTTTGAGTTTTTGTTTAGTTTTAATAGGCTTTTGAGTATGTGTGGTCACACCCCCTTTTCTAAATTGGGCCATTATAGCCAACCAAAGGACAAAATTCAACATTTTTTTGATAATTATTGATCTAGACAGTCCAGAGAATATTACTGCAGTGGTTTGATCCAGATCGGGCGAAAAACCTAGGACTAGTTCGCAAAAGTAGGTTTTTAACATATTTGTGAATAATTAATGAACGATTTGATTGACAGCAATGGTTCTTGAGTCAAAGTTTCTCGGCATGAGGGGATCTATCAAATGATATGCATATTGTGTGGATGTGTGAAACACAGCGCGATTACAGAGCCAAAAAACTCGTTAGCGCCAACTAGTGGCCGATTTTTTTCAAAATTCTTACAGACCTTTAGGGCCGTGAGTCGAACATGCCCACTGAGTTTCGTTCTGATTGACCTCTGTTAACCTTGTCAAATAGGTGCTCAAACTTCATTGGCCAATGGCGGCCATGTTTTTTGAGATACGCCAATGTCCTCATAGACACTTGTGCCCCTTTGGTCCAAGAGACTGCATACCAATTTTGAAGTCGATCGGACTAACGGCAGTGTATTTATAGTCAATAATATGTTTTTTCCGTTTTATAGCGCCACCAAGTGATCAAGCTCCGCAATTTGTTTTGATTTGACCAAGGATCGAGCTTATACACATGTGTGCCGAGTTTGGTGAAGATATGTCATTCCGTTCAAAAGTTATAGCCATTTTAGTAAAATTGACCCCTCACTTTCGAATGTTTTGGTGGTCCTTTGCGACCGTGAGTGAAAAATTCAACTTTTTTTTGATAATTATTGATACTCAGTGTCCAGAGAATATTCCTGCACTGGTTTGGTTCTGATTGGGCGAAAAACCTAGGACTAGTTCGCAAAAGTAGGTTTCGGATATAGGTCAATTTTGCGGGAAAACGGTGCGTCCTAGAGAAAAAAAGTCGCCTTTGCACTTTTGTCCGGGCTGACCCAAGGATCACAAGGATGTAAAGTTTTTGAGTCTACGGCAATCGGTTTATGAGAAAATGCCAAAAAACAAAAAAATCTTAGTTTTTTGCGCTGTAGCGCCACCTTTGGTCCGATTGGGGCGAGTCTTTGGGCCCTCCGTTCGCGCGCGCATCCTGACAATCTGACCAAGTTTCAAGTCCCTAGGCCTTACGGTTTGGGCTGCACGTTCAGTTTTAGGGCGGAATAATAATAATAATAATAATAATTAAAGCTGCAAGCAGCATTGAGCGGGGTTCGAGTATTTAAGGCCTTTTTCGGCTTTTACGCTGTTAGGGTGCAGGCCAACATCAAATAAATGACATATCATATGAAGATGTAGTGTTTGAGTGAATATATGAGCATTTTTTTATTGTAGCAATTTCAGGCCATTTAATATGGAATTTTCATATTTTGGACACCTTTTTAACTGTTATAGCGCCACCTATGGTGCGATCATCATGAAACTTTGCATGCTTGTCGATGGTCACCTCGTACATGTTGACACCAATTTTTGTAAAGTTTTGAGTTTTTGTTTAGCTTTTATAGGCTTTTGAGTATGTGTGGTCATAACCCTTTTTCTAAATGAGCCCATTATAGCCAACCAAAGGACAAAATTCAACATTTTTTTGATAATTATTGATCTGGAGAGTCCAGAGAATATTACTGCAGTGGATTGATCCAGATCGGGCGAAAAACCCAGGACTAGTTCGCAAAAGTAGGTTTTTAACATATTTGTGAATAATTAATGAAGGATTTGATTGACAGCAATGGTCCTTGAGGCAAAGTTTCTCGGCATGAGGAGATCTATCAAACGATATGTATCTTGTGTGGATGAGTGAAACGCCGCGCGATAACAGAGCCAAAAAAGTCGTTAGCGCCAACTAGTGGCCGATTTCTTTCAAAATTCTTACAGACTTTTAGGGCCATGAGTCAAACATGCCCATCGAGTTTGGTTCCGATCGACCTCCGTTAACCTTGTCAAATCGGTGCTCAAACTTCATTGGCCAATGGCGGCCATGTTTTTTGAGATACGCCAATGTCCTCATAGACACTTGTGCCCCTTTGGTCCAAGTCACTGCATACCAATTTTCAAGTCGATCGGACTAACGACTGTGTATTTATAGTCAATAATATGTTTTTTCCGTCTTATAGCGCCACCAAGTGATCAAGCTCCGCAATTTGTTTTGATTTGACCAAGGATCGAGCTTATACACATGTGTACCGAGTTTGGTGAAGATATCTCATTCCGTTAAAATATTATAGCCATTTTAGTAAAATTGACCCCTCACTTTCGAACGTTTTGGTGGTCCTTTACGACCGTGAGTGAAAAATTAAACTTTTTTTTGATAATTATTGATATTCAGTGTCCAGAGAAAATTCCTGCACTGGTTTGGTTCCGATCGGGTTAAAAACCTAGGACTAGTTCGCAAAAGTAGGTTTCGGATTCACGTCCATTTTTCGGGGTCAACCGTGCGTCGCAACTCAAAAATTTCGTAATACACTTTTGTTCGGCTTGACCCAAGGATCGCAGCGATGTAAAGTTTTTGAGTCTACGACAAGCGGTTTACGAGATTATGGCCAAAATGTCAAAAATTTTAGTTTTTTGCGCTGTAGCGCCACCTATGGTCCGATTGGGCTGATACTTTGATAGGTTCTCCTCGATTTTTGCTCTATCTTCTGACCAAGTTTCAAGTCTCTAGCACTTACGGTTTGGGCTGCACGTTCAGTTTTACGGCAGAAAAATAATAATAATAATAATAATAATAATAATAATAATAATAAAAATCCTAACAAAAACAATAGGGATTCAGTGCTACGCACTCGAACCCCTAAATATAGCTGCAAGCAGCAATTAACGGGGTTCGAGTATTTAAGGCCTTTATGGCTTCTATACTGGTAGGGTGTAGGCCAACATGAAATACATGGCTGACACCAGAACATATCCATGATGAAGAGTACACTCACAAACAGAAACATACACAGAAATGAAATGGTTAAACTGTTATGTTCTTTAAGCATGATCACACACAGACAGATGCACACATATTTTGTTGCACATAAGAGATTTGTATAATAAATAAGTAACAAAATGCTTAAAACTTGCGTTTTTAAGATTTTATATATCATTGTCATGTTTCACTGTAATCATAATCATGTGTAATTGTCAAATATGATATATCTGTATAAATTAAGTTTCAAACTTTGGCTTAATGTGATTTGAAAAGTTATAACAGTGATTTAGTATCATTTACATATAAATTCAAAACTATATAAAGCCATTAAACCATACAAAGCACTGTTCAGGCAATATGTGTAAAGCCCATTAGTGGTATTCTACTGCCCTCTAGTGGCTATAGTTGTAATTTTGTTCAAATAAAAGGTGAATTGTTTTTAAGCTTTATGACTATTAAATTGCCTTTTTTTGCTCAGTGTCCATAAACAAATGCTTGTTTTGAATCACATGATACATAATTTTACTTAGGTTTGTGAATTTTTGTTTTATTTTAGTATTTTTATACTTTAATGTACACTAGATAAAAAGCATATTATGAAATGGCCCTGTTATAGCTGTCCAACTGCAAATGTTCAACATTTTTTTTGATAATTACTGACCAAGAGAGTCTGGAGAATTGAACTGCACTTATTTTATCGAGAATGGGTTGAAAACCCAGGACGAGTTTACCAAAGTATGTTTTTTAAATTATATCACGTATTAAAAGAACAGTTGATTGACAACAGTGGTCCTAGAGGCAAAGTTGTTCAGAATGAGGATATCTATCATATGATATGAAGATATACTGCATATGTGAAGATATTGACGTTTAATTGGGTTTTAAGTTCTTTATACAATAGAAATATCATGTTTTTGACACCTTTTTAACTGTTATAGCGCCACCTATGGTCCGATCATCATGAAACTATGCATGCTTGTTAAAGGTCATCTGCTACATGTTGTCACCCATTTCTGTAAAGTTTTGAGTTTTTGTTTAGGTTTTATAGGCTTTTGGATATATGTTGCCATACCTCCTTTACTAAATGAGCCCATTATAGCCAACCAAAGGACAAAATTCAACATTTTTTTGATAATTATTGATCTAGAGAGTCCAGAGAATATTACCGCAGTGGTTTGATCCAGATCGGGCGAAAAACCTAGGACTAGTTCGCAAAAGTAGGTTTTTAACATATTTGTGAATAATTAATGAAGGATTTGATTGACAGCAATGGTTCTTGAGGCATAGTTTCTCGGCATGAGGAGATCTATCAAATGATATGTATCTTGTGTGGATGAGTGAAACGCCGCGCGATTAAAGAGCCAAAAAACTCGTTAGCGCCAACTAGTGGCCGATTTCTTTCAAAATTCCTACAGACCTTTAGGGGCATGAGTCGAACATGCCCACCGAGTTTCGTTCCGATCGACCTCCGTTAACCTTGTCAAATAGGTGCTCAAACTTCATTGGCCAATGGCGGCCATGTTTTTTGAGATATGCCAATGTCCTCATAGACACTTGTGCCCCTATGGTCCAAGAGACTGCATACCAATTTCGAAGTCGATCGGACTAACGGCTGTGTATTTATAGTCAATAATATGTTTTTTTCGTTTTATAGCGCCCCCAAGTGTTCAAGCTCCACAATTTTTTTTTATTTGACCAAGGATCGAGCTTATACACATGTGTACCGAGTTTGGTGAAGATATCTCATTCCGTTCAAAAGTTATAGCCATTTTAGTAAAAGTGGCCCCGTCGGTTACGGACGTTTTGGTGGCCCTTTGCGACCATGAGTCAAAAATTCCACTTTTTTTTGATAATTATTGATATTCAGTGTGCAGAGAATATTCCTGCACTGGTTTGGTTCCGATCGGGCAAAAAACCTAGGACTAGTTCGCAAAAGTAGGTTTCGGACATACGTCCATTTTGCGGGAAAACGGTGCGTCCTAGAGAAAAAAAGTCGCCTTTGCACTTTTGTCCGGGCTGACCCAAGGATCACAAGGATGTAAAGTTTTTGAGTCTACGGCAAGCGGTTTACGAGAAAAAGCCAAAAAACTCAAAAAATTTAGTTTTTTGCGCTGTAGCGCCACCTTTAGTCCGATTGGGGCGAGTCTTTGGATTATCCATTCTGGCCGCAGTCACCACAATCTGACCAAGTTTCAAGTCTCTAGGCCTTACGGTTTGGGCTGCACATTCAGTTTTAGGGCAGAATAATAATAATAATAATAATAAATATAGCTGCAAGCAGCAATTAACGGGGTTCGAGTATTTAAGGTCTTTACGGCTTCTATACTGTTAGGGTGTTGGCCAACACGAATATGGCTGACACCAGAACATACACATTACAAAGAATACACTCACAAACAGAAACATACACAGAAATGAAATGGTTAAACTATTGTGTTCATTAAGCATGATTACAGAGACAGACAGATGCACGCATATTTTTTTGCACATAAGAGATTTTTACAATAAATGATAAGTGACAACATGCTTAAAACTTGTGTTTTTAAGATTTGATATATCATTGTCATGTTTCACTATAATTATAATCATGTGTAATTGTCAAATATGATATATCTGTATAAATTAACTTTTAAACTTTGGCTAAATGTGATTTGAAAAGTAATATCAGTGAGTTAGTATCATTTACATATAAATTCACAACTATATAAAGCCATTAAACCATACAAAGCACTGTTCTGGTAAATCTGTATGTGTAAGCCCATTAGTGGTATTCTACTGCCATCTAGTGGCTATAGTTGTGATTTTGTTGAAATAGAGGTGCATTGTTTTAAGCTTTATAACTATTAAATTGCTTTTTTTTGCTCAGTGTCCATAAACATATGCTTGTTTTGAATCATATGATACATAATTTTACTTAGGTTTGTGAATTTTTTATTTTATTTTAGTATTTGTAGACTTTAATCTACACTAGATAAAAAGCATATTATGAAATGGCTCTGTTATAGCTGTCCAAATGCAAATGTTCAACATTTTTTTGATAATTACTGACCAAGAGAGTCTGGAGAATTGTACTGCACTGATTTTATTGAGTATGGTTTGAAAACCCAGGACGAGTTCACCAAAGTATGTTTTTAAAATGATCTCACGTATTAAAAGAACAGTTTGATTTACAACAGTGGTCCTTGAGGCAAAGTTGTTCAGAATGAGCAGATCTATCATGTGATATGAAGATATAGTGTATATGTGGAGATATTGACGTTTAATTGAGTTTTTAGTTCTATATATAATAGAAATATCATGTTTTTGAAACCTTTTTAACTGTTACAGCGCCACCTATT
This sequence comes from Garra rufa, assembly GCF_049309525.1. Taxonomy (NCBI): domain Eukaryota; kingdom Metazoa; phylum Chordata; class Actinopteri; order Cypriniformes; family Cyprinidae; genus Garra; species Garra rufa. The sequence continues at coordinate 9,674 of NW_027394285.1, forward strand.
GTCCGATCTTCATGAAACTTTGCATGCTTGTTAAGGGTCATCTGCTACATGTTGTCACCCATTTTTGTAAAGTTTTGAGTTTTTGTTTAGGTTTTATTGGCTTTTGGATATATATTACCACGCCCCCTTTACTAAATGAGCCAATTATAGCCAACCAAAAGACAAAATTCAACATTTTTTTGATAATTATTGATCTAGAGAGTCCAGAGAATATTACTGCAGTGGTTTGATCCAGATCGGCCAAAAAACTTAGGACTAGTTCGCAAAAGTAGGTTTTTAACAAATGTGTGAATAATTAATGAATGATTTGATTGACAGCAATGGTTCTTGAAGCAATTTTTCTCGGCATGAGGAGATCTATCAAATGATATGCATATTGTGTGGATGTGTGAAACGCCGCGCGATTACAGAGCCAAAAAACTCGTTAGCGCCAACTAGTGGCCGATTTCTTTCAAAATTCTTGCAGACCTTTAGGGCCGTGAGTCGAACATGCTCACCGAGTTTCGTTCTGATTGACCTCCGTTAACCTTGTCAAATAGGTGCTCAAACTTCAAATGCCAATGGCGGCCATGTTTTTTGAGATACGCCAATGTCCTCATAGATACTTGTGGCCCTTTGGCCCAAGACACTGCATACCAATTTTCAAGTCGATCGGACTAACGGCTGTGTATTTATAGCTGTTTATATGTCTTCTCCGCCTTATAGCGCCACCAAGTGGACAAGCTCCGCAATTTTTTTGATTTCACCAAAGATTCAGCTTATACACGTGTGTGTCGAGTTTGGTGAAGATATCTCATTCCATTCAAAAGTTATAGCCATTTTAGTAAAAGTGGCCCCGTCACTTTCGAACGTTTTTGTGGCCCTTTGCGACCGTGAGTCAAAAGTTCAACTTTTTTTTGATAATTATTGATATTCAGTGTCCAGAGAATATTTCTGCACTGGTTTGGTTCCGATCGGGCGAAAAACCTAGGACTAGTTCGCAAAAGTAGGTTTTGGACAAATTTCAAAATGGCGGAAAAATTTGCATACCGGAAATGAAATCGGAGATAGCCATTTTGTTTTGATTGAGCCAAGGATTCCAGGGATATAAGACACTTGAGTCTAGGACAAACGGTTTAGGAGTTATGATAGGTTTCGCGTTTCTGTTCGCTATAGCGCCACCTATGGTCAGATTGGGCTGATTCTTTGTGAGGTTCTCCTCGATTTTTGCTCTATCATCTGACCAAGTTTCAAGTCTCTAGGCCTTACGGTTTGGGCTGCCCGTTCAGTTTTACGGCAGAAAAATAATAATAATAATAATAATAATAATAATAAAAATCCTAACAAAAACAATAGGGATTCAGTGCTACGCACTCGAACCCCTAATTAAAGCTGCAAGCAGCATTCAGCGGGGTTCGAGTATTTAGGGCCTTTTTCGGCTTTTACGCTGTTAGGGTGCAGGCCAACATCAAATAAATGACATATCATATGAAGATGTAGTGTTTGAGTGAATATATGAGCATTTTTTTATTGTAGCAATTTCAGGCCATTTAATATAGATTTTTCATATTTTGGACACCTTTTTAACTGTTATAGCGCCACCTATGATCCGATCTTCATGAAACTTTGCAAGCTTGTTGAGGGTCACCTCGTACATGTTGACACCAATTTTTGTAAAGTTTTGAGTTTTTGTTTAGTTTTTATAAGCTTTTGAGTATGTGTGGTCACACCCCTTTTTCTAAATTAGCCCATTATAGCCAACCAAAGGACAAAATTCAACATTTTTTTGATAATTATTGATCTAGAGAGTCCAGAGAATATTACTGCAGTGGTTTGATCCAGATCGGGCGAAAAACCTAGGACTAGTTCGCAAAAGTAGGTTTTTAACATATTTGTGAATAATTAATGAACGATTTGATTGACAGCAATGGTTCTTGAGGCAAAGTTTCTCGGCATGAGGAGATCTATCAAACGATATGTATCTTGTGTGGATGAGTGAAACGCCGCGCGATTACAGAGCCAAAAAACTCGTTAGCGCCAACTAGTGGCAGATTTCTTTCAAAATTCTTACAGACCATTAGGGGCATGAGTCAAACATGCCCACCGAGTTTCGTTCCGATCGACCTCCGTTAACCTTGTCAAATAGGTGCTCAAACTTCATTGGCCAATGGCGGCCATGTTTTTTGAGATACGCCAATGTCCTCATAGACACTTGTGGCACTTTGGTCCAAGAGACTGCATACCAATTTTCAAGTCGATCGGACTAATGGTTGTTTATTTATAGCCAAAAATATGTTTTTTCCGTCTTATAGCGCCACCAAGTGTTCAAGCTCCGCAATATTTTTTGATTTGACCAAGGATCGAGCTTGTACACATTTGTACCGAGTTTGGTGAAGATAAATCATTCCGTTCAAAAGTTATAGCCTTTTTAGTAAAATTGACCCCTCACTTTCGAACGTTTTGGTGGTCCTTTACGACCGTGAGTGAAAAATTCAACTTTTTTTTGATAATTATTGATATTCAGTGTCCAGAGAATTTTTCTGCACTGGTTTGGTTCCGATCGGGTGAAAAACCTAGGACTAGTTCGCAAAAGTAGGTTTCGGACATACGTCCATTTTTCGGGGTCAACCGTGCGTCGCAGCTCAAAAATTTCGTAATACACTTTTCTTCGGCCTGACCCAAGGATCGCAGCGATGTAAAGTTTTTGAGTCTACGACAAGCGGTTTACGAGATTATGGCCAAAATGTCAAAAAATTTAGTTTTTTGCGCTGTAGCGCCACCTATGGTCCGATTGGGCTGATACTTTGATAGGTTCTCCTCGATTTTTGCTCTATCTTCTGACCAAGTTTCAAGTCTCTAGGCCTTACGGTTTGGGCTGCACGTTCAGTTTTACGGCAGAAAAATAATAATAATAATAATAATAATAATAATAAAAATCCTAACAAAAACAATAGGGATTCAGTGCTACGCACTCGAACCCCTAATTAAAGCTGCAAGCAGCATTGAGCGGGGTTCGAGTATTTAAGGCCTTTATGGCTTCTATACCGTTAGGGTGTTGGCTAACATGAAATATATGGCTGACACCAGAACATATCCATTATGAAGAATACACTCACAAACAGAAACATACACAGAAATGAAATGGTTAAACTATTGTGTTCATTAAGCATGATTACAGACACAGACAGATGCACACATATTTTGTTGCACATAAGAGATTCGTACAATAAATGATAAGTGTCAAAATGCTTAAAACTTCTGTTTTTAAGATTTTATATATCATTGTCATGTTTCACTGTAATCATAATCATGTGTAATTGTCAAATATGATATATCTGTATAAATTAAGCTTTAAACTTTGGCTAAATGTGATTTGAAAAGGTATAACAGTGATTTAGTATCATTTACATATGAATTGAAAAGTATATACAGCCATTAAAGCATACAAAGCACTGTTCTGTAATATGTGTAAGCCCATTAGTGGTATTCTACTGCCATCTAGTGGCTATAGTTGTAATTTTGTTGAAATAGAGGTGCACTGTTTGTAAGCTTTATAACTATTAAATTGCCTTTTTTGCCATAAACATGTGCTTGTTTTGAATCATATGATGCATGATTTTACTTAAGTTTGTGAATTTTTGTTTTATTTTAGTATTTGTAGACTTTTAGGTACACTTGATGAAAACCATATTATGAAAAGGCCCTGTTATAGCTGTCCAAATGCAAATGTGAAACTTTTTTTTGATAATTACTGACCAAGAGAGTCTGGAGAATTGTACTGCACTGATTTTATTGAGTATGGGCTCAAAACCCAGGAAGAGTTCACCAAAGTATGTTTTTTAAATTATCTCACTTATTAAAATAACAGTTTGATTTACAACATTGGCCCTAGAGGCAAAGTTGTTCAGAATGAGGAGATCTATCATATGATGTGAAGATAAAGTGTATATGTGAAGTTATTGTCGTTTAATTGGGTTTTAAGTTCTTTATACAATAGAAATATCATGTTTTTGATACCTTTTTAACTGTTATAGCTCCACCTATGGTCCGATCGTCATGAAACTATGCATGCTTGATAAGACACATGTGGTACATATTTTCACCAATTTTTGTAAAGTTTTGAGTTTTTGTTTAGGTTCTATAGGCTTTTGAGTATATGTGACCACGCCCCTTTTGTAAATGACCCGGTTCTAGCCAACCAAAGGACAAAATTCCACATTTTTTTGATAATTATTGATCTAGAGAGTCCAGAGAATATTACAGCAGTAGTTTGATCCACATCGGGCGAAAAACCTAGGACTAGTTCGCAAAAGTAGGTTTTTAACATATTTGTGAATAATTAATGAACGATTTGATTGACAGCAATGGTTCTTGAAGCAATTTTTTTCGGCATGAGGAGATCTATCAAATGATATGAATATTGTGTGGATGTGTGAAACGCCGCGCGATTACAGAGGCAAAAAACTCGTTAGCGCCAACTAGTGGCCGATTTCTTTCAAAATTCTTGCAGACCTTTAGGGCCGTGAGTCGAACATGCTCACCGAGTTTCGTTCTGATTGACCTCCGTTAACCTTGTCAAATAGGTGCTCAAACTTCAATTGCCAATGGCGGCCATGTTTTTTGAGATACGCCAATGTCCTCGTAGATACTTGTGGCCCTTTGGCCCAAGACACTGCATACCAATTTTCAAGTCGATCGGACTAACGGCTGTGTATTTATAGCTGTTTATATGTCTTCTCCGCCTTATAGCGCCACCAAGTGGACAAGCTCCGCAATTTTTTTGATTTGACCAAAGATTCAGCTTAGACACGTGTGTGTCGAGTTTGGTGAAGATATCTCATTCCATTCAAAAGTTATAGCCATTTTAGTAAAAGTGGCCCCGTCACTTTCGAACGTTTTTGTGGCCCTTTGCGACCGTGAGTCAAAAGTTCAACTTTTTTTTGATAATTATTGATATTCAGTGTCCAGAGAATATTTCTGCACTGGTTTGGTTCCGATCGGGCGAAAAACCTAGGACTAGTTCGCAAAAGTAGGTTTTGGACAAATTTCAAAATGGCGGAAAAATTTGCATACCGGAAATGAAATCGGAGATAGCCATTTTGTTTTGATTGAGCCAAGGATTACAGTGATATAAGACACTTGAGTCTAGGACAAACGGTTTAGGAGTTATGATAGGTTTCGCGTTTCGGTTCGCTATAGCGCCACCTATGGTCCGATTGGGCTGATTCTTTGTGAGGTTCTCCTCGATTTTTGCTCTATCATCTGACCAAGTTTCAAGTCTCTAGGCCTTACGGTTTGGGCTGCCCGTTCAGTTTTACGGCAGAAAAATAATAATAATAATAATAATAATTAAAGCTGCAAGCAGCATTGAGCGGGGTTCGAGTATTTAAGGCCTTTTTCGACTTTTACGCTGTTAGGGTGCTGGCCAACATTAAATAAATGACATATCATATGAAGATGAAGTGTTTGAGTGAATGTATGAGCATTTTTTTATTGTAGCAATTTCAGGGCATTTAATATAGAATTTTCATATTTTGGACACCTTTTTAACTGTTATAGCGCCACCTATGGTCCAATCTTCATTAAACTTTGCATGCTTGTTAAGGGTCATCTGGTACACGTTTTCACCCATTTTTATAAAGTTTTGAGTTGTTGTTTAGTTTTTATAGGCTTTTGAGTATGTGTGGTCACACTCCCTTTTCTAAATTAGCCCATTATAGCCAACCAAAGGACAAAATTCAACATTTTTTTGATAATTATTGATGAAGAGAGTCCAGAGAATATTACTGCAGTGGTTTGATCGAGATCGGGCGAAAAACCTAGGACTAGTTCGCAAAAGTAGGTTTTTAACATATTTGTGAATAATTAATGAACGATTTGATTGACAGCAATGGTCCTTGAGGCAAAGTTTCTCTGCATGAGGAGATCTATCAAACGATATGTATCTTGTGTGAATGAGTGAATCGCCGCGCGATTACAGAGCCAAAAAACTCGTTAGCGCCAACTAGTGGCCGATTTCTTTCAAAATTCTTACAGACCTTTAGGGCCATTAGTCAAACATGCCCACTGAGTTTGGTTCCGATCGACCTCTGTTAACCTTGTCAAATAGGTCCTCAAACTTCATTGGCCAATGGCGGCCATGTTTTTTGAGATACGCCAATGTCCTCATAGACACTTGTGCCCCTTTGGTCCAAGAGACTGCATACCAATTTTGAAGTCGATCGGACTAACGGATGTGTATTTATAGTCAATAATATGTTTTTTCCGTTTTATAGCGCCACCAAGTGTTCAAGCTCCGCAATTTTTTTTGATTTGACCAAGGATCAAGCTTATACACATGTGTACTGAGTTTGGTGAAGATATCTCATTCCGTTCAAAAGTTATAGCCATTTTAGTAAAATTGACCCCTCACTTTCGAACGTTTTGGTGGTCCTTTACGACCGTGAGTGAAAAATTCAACTTTTTTTTGATAATTATTGATATTCAGTGTCCAGAGAATTTTTCTGCACTGGTTTGGTTCCGATCGGTTGAAAATCCTAGGACTAGTTCGCAAAAGTAGGTTTCGGACATACGTCCAGTTTTCGGGGTCAACCGTGCGTCGCAGCTCAAAAATTTCGTAATACACTTTTCTTCGGCCTGACCCAAGGAACGCAACGATGTAAAGTTTTTGAGTCTACGACAAGCGGTTTACGAGATTATGGCCAAAATGTCAAAAATTTTAGTTTTTTGCGCTGTAGCGCCACCTATGGTCCGATTGGGCTGATACTTTGATAGGTTCTCCTCGATTTTTGCTCTATCTGCTGACCAAGTTTCAAGTCTCTAGCACTTACGGTTTGGGCTGCACGTTCAGTTTTACGGCAGAAAAAAAATAATAATAATAATAATTAAAGCTGCAAGCAGCATTGAGCGGGGTTCGAGTATTTAAGGCCTTTATGGCTTCTATACCGTTAGGGTGTTGGCTAACATGAAATATATGGCTGACACCAGAACATATCCATTATGAAGAATACACTCACAAACAGAAACATACACAGAAATGAAATGGTTAAACTATTGTGTTCATTAAGCATGATTACAGACACAGACAGATGCACACATATTTTGTTGCACATAAGAGATTCGTACAATAAATGATAAGTGTCAAAATGCTTAAAACTTCTGTTTTTAAGATTTTATATATCATTGTCATGTTTCACTGTAATCATAATCATGTGTAATTGTCAAATATGATATATCTGTATAAATTAAGCTTTAAACTTTGGCTAAATGTGATTTGAAAAGGTATAACAGTGATTTAGTATCATTTACATATGAATTGAAAAGTATATACAGCCATTAAAGCATACAAAGCACTGTTCTGTAATATGTGTAAGCCCATTAGTGGTATTCTACTGCCATCTAGTGGCTATAGTTGTAATTTTGTTGAAATAGAGGTGCACTGTTTGTAAGCTTTATAACTATTAAATTGCCTTTTTTGCCATAAACATGTGCTTGTTTTGAATCATATGATGCATGATTTTACTTAAGTTTGTGAATTTTTGTTTTATTTTAGTATTTGTAGACTTTTAGGTACACTTGATGAAAACCATATTATGAAAAGGCCCTGTTATAGCTGTCCAAATGCAAATGTGAAACTTTTTTTTGATAATTACTGACCAAGAGAGTCTGGAGAATTGTACTGCACTGATTTTATTGAGTATGGGCTCAAAACCCAGGAAGAGTTCACCAAAGTATGTTTTTTAAATTATCTCACTTATTAAAATAACAGTTTGATTTACAACATTGGCCCTAGAGGCAAAGTTGTTCAGAATGAGGAGATCTATCATATGATGTGAAGATAAAGTGTATATGTGAAGTTATTGTCGTTTAATTGGGTTTTAAGTTCTTTATACAATAGAAATATCATGTTTTTGATACCTTTTTAACTGTTATAGCTCCACCTATGGTCCGATCGTCATGAAACTATGCATGCTTGATAAGACACATGTGGTACATATTTTCACCAATTTTTGTAAAGTTTTGAGTTTTTGTTTAGGTTCTATAGGCTTTTGAGTATATGTGACCACGCCCCTTTTGTAAATGACCCGGTTCTAGCCAACCAAAGGACAAAATTCCACATTTTTTTGATAATTATTGATCTAGAGAGTCCAGAGAATATTACAGCAGTAGTTTGATCCACATCGGGCGAAAAACCTAGGACTAGTTCGCAAAAGTAGGTTTTTAACATATTTGTGAATAATTAATGAACGATTTGATTGACAGCAATGGTTCTTGAAGCAATTTTTTTCGGCATGAGGAGATCTATCAAATGATATGAATATTGTGTGGATGTGTGAAACGCCGCGCGATTACAGAGGCAAAAAACTCGTTAGCGCCAACTAGTGGCCGATTTCTTTCAAAATTCTTGCAGACCTTTAGGGCCGTGAGTCGAACATGCTCACCGAGTTTCGTTCTGATTGACCTCCGTTAACCTTGTCAAATAGGTGCTCAAACTTCAATTGCCAATGGCGGCCATGTTTTTTGAGATACGCCAATGTCCTCGTAGATACTTGTGGCCCTTTGGCCCAAGACACTGCATACCAATTTTCAAGTCGATCGGACTAACGGCTGTGTATTTATAGCTGTTTATATGTCTTCTCCGCCTTATAGCGCCACCAAGTGGACAAGCTCCGCAATTTTTTTGATTTGACCAAAGATTCAGCTTAGACACGTGTGTGTCGAGTTTGGTGAAGATATCTCATTCCATTCAAAAGTTATAGCCATTTTAGTAAAAGTGGCCCCGTCACTTTCGAACGTTTTTGTGGCCCTTTGCGACCGTGAGTCAAAAGTTCAACTTTTTTTTGATAATTATTGATATTCAGTGTCCAGAGAATATTTCTGCACTGGTTTGGTTCCGATCGGGCGAAAAACCTAGGACTAGTTCGCAAAAGTAGGTTTTGGACAAATTTCAAAATGGCGGAAAAATTTGCATACCGGAAATGAAATCGGAGATAGCCATTTTGTTTTGATTGAGCCAAGGATTACAGTGATATAAGACACTTGAGTCTAGGACAAACGGTTTAGGAGTTATGATAGGTTTCGCGTTTCGGTTCGCTATAGCGCCACCTATGGTCCGATTGGGCTGATTCTTTGTGAGGTTCTCCTCGATTTTTGCTCTATCATCTGACCAAGTTTCAAGTCTCTAGGCCTTACGGTTTGGGCTGCCCGTTCAGTTTTACGGCAGAAAAATAATAATAATAATAATAATAATAATAATAAAAATCCTAACAAAAACAATAGGGATTCAGTGCTACGCACTCGAACCCCTAATTAAAGCTGCAAGCAGCATTGAGCGGGGTTCGAGTATTTAAGGCCTTTACGGCTTCTATACCGTTAGGGTGTTGGCCAACATGAAATATATGGCTGACACCAGAACATACACATTACAAAGAACACACTCACAAACAGAAACAGACACAGAAATGAAATGGTTAAACTGTTATGTTCATTAAGCATGATTACAGACACAGACAGATTCACACATATTTTGTTGCACATAAGAGATTTGTATAATAAATGATAAGTTACAAAATGCTTAAGACTTGTGTTTTTAAGATTTGATATATCATTGTCATGTTTCACTGTAATCATAATCATGTGTAATTGTCAAATATGATATATCTGTATAAATTAAGTTTTAAATTTGGCTAAATGTGATTTGAAAAGCTATAACAGTGATTTAGTATCACTTACATATCAATTCAAAACTACATAAAGCCATTAAACCCCACAAAGCACTGTTCTATTAAAATGTGTAAGCCCATTAGTGGTATTATACTGCTATCTAGTGGCTATAGTTGTAATTTTATTCAAATAGAGGTGGATTGTTTTTAAGCTTTATAAGTATTAAATTGCCTTTTTTTGCCCAGTGTCCATAAACATATGCTTGTATTGAATCATATGATACATAATTTTACTTAGGTTTGTGAATTTTTGTTTTATTTTAGTATTTGTAGACTTTAATCTACACTAGATAAAAAGCATATTATGAAATGGCTCTGTTATAGCTGTCCAAATGCAAATTTTCAACATTTTTTTGATGATTATTGACTAAGAGAGTCTGGAGAATTGTACTGCACTGATTTTATTGAGTATGGGTTGAAAACCCAGGACGAGTTCACCAAAGTATGTTTTTAAAATTATCTCACGTATTAAAAGAACAGTTTGATTTACAACATTGGTCCTTGAGGCAAAGTTGTTCAGAATGAGCAGATCTATCATATGATATGAAGATATAGTGTATATGTGAAGATATTGACGTTTAATTGGGTTTTTAGTTCTATATACAATAGAAATATCATGTTTTTGATACCTTTTTAACTGTTATAGCGCCACCTATGGTCCGATCTTCATGAAACTTTGTATGCTTGTTGCAGGTCACCTGGTACATGTTGACACCCATTTTCGTAAAGTTTTGAGTTATTGTTTAGTTTTTATAGGCTTTTGAGTATGTGTGGTCACACCCCCTTTTCTAAATTAGCCCATTATAGCCAACCAAAGGACAAAATTCAACATTTTTTTGATAATTATTGATCTAGAGAGTCCAGAGAATATTACTGCAGTGGTTTGATCCAGATCAGGCGAAAAACCTAGGACTAGTTCGTAAAAGTAGGTTTTTAACATATTTGTGAATAATTAATGAAGGATTTGATTGACAGCAATGGTTCTTGAGGTAAAGTTTCTCTGCATGAGAGGATCTATCAAATGATATGCATATTGTGTGGATGTGTGAAACGCAGCGCGATTACAGAGCCAAAAAACTCGTTAGCGCCAACTAGTGGCCGATTTCTTTCAAAATTCTTACAGACCTTTAGGGGCATGAGTCGAACATGCCCACCGAGTTTCGTTCTGATTGACCTCTGTTAACCTTGTCAAATAGGTGCTCCAACTTCATTGACCAATGGCGGCCATGTTTTTTGAGATACGCCAATGTCCTCATAGATACTTTTGGCCCTTTGGTCCAAGACACTGCATACCAATTTTCAAGTCGATCGGACTAATGGCTGTGTATTTATAGCTGTTTACATGTCTTTTCCGCCTTATAGCGCCACCAAGTGGAAAAGCTCCGCAATTTTTTTGATTTGACCAAAGATTAAGCTTATACACACGTGTACCGAGTTTGGTGAAGATATCTCATTCCATTCAAAAGTTATAGCCATTTTAGTAAAAGTGGCCCCGTCACTTTCGAACGTTTTAGTGGCCCTTTGCGACCGTGAGTCAAAAGTTCAACTTTTTTTTGATAATTATTGATATTCAGTGTCCAGAGAATATTTCTGCACTTGTTTGTTTCCGATCGGGCGAAAAACCTAGGACTAGTTCGCAAAAGTAGGTTTTGGACAAATTTCAAAATGGCGGAAAAATTTGCATACCGGAAATGAAATCGGAGATAGCCATTTTGTTTTGATTGAGCCAAGGATTCCAATGATATAAGTCACTTGAGTCTAGGACAAACGGTTTAGGAGTTATGATAGGTTTCGCGTTTCGGTTCGTTATAGCGCCACCTATGGTCCGATTGGGCTCATACTTTGATAGGTTCTCCTCGATTTTTGCTCTATCTGCTGACCAAGTTTCAAGTCTCTAGGCCTTACGGTTTGGGCTGCCCGTTCAGTTTTACGGCAGAAAAATAATAAAAATAATAATAATAAAAATCCTAACAAAAACAATAGGGATTCAGTGCTACGCACTCGAACCCCTAATTAAAGCTGCAAGCAGCATTTACCGGGGTTCGAGTATTTAAGGCCTTTACGGCGTCTATACCGTTAAGGTGTTGGCCAACATGAAATATATGGCTGACACCAGAACATATCCATTACGAAGAATACACTCACAAACAGAAACTTTCATTGAAATGAAATGGTTAAACTATTGTGTTCATTAAGCATGATTACAGACACAGACAGATGCACACATATTTTGTTGCACATACGAGATTTGTACAATAAATGATAAGTGACAACATGCTTAAAACTTGTGTTTTTAAGATTTGATATATCATTGTCATGTTTCACTGTAATCATAATCATGTGTAATTGTCAAATATGATATATCTGTATAAATTAAGTTTTAATCTTTGGCTAAATGTGAATTGAAAAGTTATAACAGTGATTTAGTATCATTTACATATGAATTAAAAACTATATAAAGCCATTAAGCCCTACAAAGCACTGTTCTATTAACATGTGTAAGCCCATTAGTGGTATTCTACTGCCATCTAGTGGCTATAGTTGTAATTTTACTGAAATAGAGGTGCATTGTTTTTAAGCTTTATAACTATTAAATTGCCTTTTTTTGCCCAGTGTCCATAAACATATGCTTGTTTTGAATCATATGATGCATAATTTTACTTAGGTTTGTGAATTTTTGTTTTATTTTAGTATTTGTAGACTTTAATCTACACTGGATAAAAATTATATTATGAAATGGTTCTGTTATAGCTGTCCAAATGCAAATGTTCAACATTTTTTTGATAATTATTGACTAAGAGAGTCTGGAGAATTGTACTGCATTGATTTTATTGAGTATGGGTTGAAAACCCAGGAGGAGTTCACCAAAGTATGTTTTTAAAATTATTATACGTATTAAAAGAACAGTTTGATTGACAACATTGGTCCAAGAGACAAAGTTGTTCAGAATGAGGAGATCTATCATGTGATATGAAGATATAGTGTATATGTGAAGATATTGACGTTTAATTGGGTTTTTAGTTCTATATACAGTAGAAATATCATGTTTTTGACACCTTTTTAACTGTTATAGCGCCAACTATTGTCCGATCTTCATGAAACTTTGCATGCTTGTTAAGGGTCATCTGCTACATGTTGTCACCCATTTCTGTAAAGTTTTGAGTTTTTGTTTAGGTTTTATAGGCTATTGGATATATATTGCCACGCCCCCTTTATTAATGAGCCCATTATAGCCAACCAAAGGACAAAATTCAACATTTTTTTGATAATTATTGATCTAGAGAGTCCAGAGAATATTACTGCAGTGGTTTGATCCAGATCGGGCGAAAATCCTAGGACTAGTTCGCAAAAGTAGGTTTTTAACATATTTGTGAATAATTAATGAACGATTTGATTGACAGCAATGGTTCTTGAGTCAAAGTTTCTCGGCATGAGGGGATCTATCAAATGATATGCATATTGTGTGGATGTGTGAAACACCGAGCGATTACAGAGCCAAAAACCCTCGTTAGCGCCAACTAGTGGCCGATTTCTTTCAAAATTCTTACAGACCTTTAGGGCCGTGAGTCGAACATGCCCACCGAGTTTCGTTCTGATTAACCTCCGTTAACCTTGTCAAATAGGTGCTCAAACTTCATTGGCCAATGGCGGCCATGTTTTTTGAGATACGCCAATGTCCTCATAGACACTTGTGCCCCTTTGGTCCAAGTCACTGCATACCAATTTTCAAGTCGATCGGACTAATGGCTGTGTATTTATAACTGTTTATATGCTTTTTCCGCCTTATAGCGCCACCAAGTGGACAAGCTCCGCAATTTTTTTGATTTGACCAAAGATTAAGCTTATGCACGTGTGTGTCGAGTTTTGTGAAGATATCTCATTCCATTCAAAAGTTATAGCCATTTTAGTAAAAGTGGCCCCGTCACTTTCGAACGTTTTGGTGGCCCTTTGCGACCGTGAGTGAAAAGTTCAACTTTTTTTTGATAATTATTGATAATCAGTGTCCAGAGAATATTTCTGCACTGGTTTGGTTCCGATCGGGCGAAAAACCTAGGACTAGTTCGTAAAAGTAGGTTTTGGACAAATTTCAAAATGGCGGAAAAATTTGCATACCGGAAATGAAATCGGAGATAGCCATTTTGTTTTGATTGAGCCAAGGATTCCAATGATATAAGACACTTGAGTCTAGGACAAACGGTTTAGGAGTTATGATAGGTTTCGCGTTTCGGTTCGCTATAGCGCCACCTATGGTCCGATTGGGCTGATTCTTTGTGAGGTTCTCCTCGATTTTTGCTCTATCATCTGACCAAGTTTCAAGTCTCTAGGCCTTACGGTTTGGGCTGCCCGTTCAGTTTTACGGCAGAAAAATAATAATAATAATAATAATTAAAGCTGCAAGCAGCATTGAGCGGGGTTCGAGTATTTAAGGCCTTTACGGCTTCTATACCGTTAGGGTGTTGGCCAACACGAAATATATGGCTGACATCAGAACATATCCATTACGAAGAATACACTCACAAACAGAAACATACACAGAAATGAAATGGTTAAACTATTGTGTTCATTAAGCATGATTACAGACACAGACAGATGCACACATATTTTGTTGCACATAACAGATTCGTACAATAAATGATAAGTGACAAAATGCTTAAAACTTGTGTTTTTAAGATTTGATATATCATTGTCATGTTTGACTGTAATTACAATCATGTGTAATTGACAAATATGATATATCTGTATAAATTAAGCTTTAAACTTTGGCTAAATGTGATTTGAAAAGGTATAACAGTGATTTAGTATCATTTACATATAAATTCAAAACTATATACAGCCATTAAACCATACAAAGCACTGTTCTTGTATTATGTGTAAGCCCATTAGTGGTATTCTACTGCCATCTAGTGGCTATAGTTGTAATTTCATGCAGTTTGAAATGAGATGCATTGTTTTTAAGCTTTATAACAATTACATTGCCTTTTTTGCCCAATGTCCATAAACATATGCTTGTTTTGAATCATATGATGCATGATTTTACTTAAGTTTGTGAATTTTTTTTTCTTTTAGTATTTGTAGACTTTTAGGTACGCTAGATGAAAACCATATTATGAAAATGCCCTGTTATAGCTGTCCAAATGCAAATGTTCAACTTTTTTTTGATAATTACTGACCAAGAGAGTCTGGAGAATTGTACTGCAGTGATTGTATTGACTATGGGTTCAAAACCCAGGACGAGTTCACCAAAGTATGTTTTTTAAATTATCTCACGTATTAAAAGAACAGTTTGATTGACAACAGTGGTCCTAGAGGCAAAGTTGTTCAGAATGTGGAGATGTATCATATGATATGAAGATATAGTGTATATGTGAATATTTGGACGTTTCATTGGGTTTTTAGTTCTTTATACAATAGAAATATCATGTTTTTGACACCTTTTTAACTGTTATAGCGCCACCTATTGTCTAATCTTCATGCAACTTTGCATGCTTATTAAGATTCATGGGGTACATGTTGTCACCAATTTTTGTAAAGTTTTGAGTTTTTGTTTAGGTTCTATAGCCTTTTGAGTGTATGTGGCCACGCCCCGTTTGTAAATGACCCTGTTATAGCCCACCAAAGGACAAAATTCCACATTTTTTTGATAATTATTGATCTAGAGAGTCCAGAGAATATTACTGCAGTGGTTTGATCGAGATTGGGCAAAAAACCTAGGACTAGTTCGCAAAAGTAGGTTTTTAACATATTTGTGAATAACTAATGAACAGTTTGATTGACAGCAATGGTTCTTGAGGCAAATTTTCTTGGCATGAGGAGAGCTATCAAATGATATAAATAATGTGTGGATGTGTGAAACGTCACGCGATAACAGAGCCAAAAAATCTCGTTAGCGCCAACTAGTGGCCGATTTCTTTCAAAATTCTTACAGACCTTTAGGGCCGTGAGTCGAACATGCCCACCGAGTTTGGTTCCGATTGACCTCCGTTAACCTTGTCAAATAGGTGCTCAAACTTCATTGGCCAATGGCGGTCATGTTTTTTGAGATACGCCAATGTCCTCATAGACACTTGTGCCCCTTTGGTCCAAGTCACTGCATACCAATTTTCAAGTCAATCGGACTAATGGCTGTGTATTTATAGTCAATAATATGTTTTTTCCGATTTATAGCGCCACCAAGTGTTCAAGCTCCGCATTTTTTTTGATTTGACCAAAGATTAAGCTTGTACACATGTGTACCGAGTTTGGTGAAGATATCTCATTCCTATCAAAAGTTATAGCCATTTTAGTAAAAGTGGCCCCTCACTTTCGAACGTTTTGGTGGCCCTTTGCGACCGTGAGTGAAAAATTCAACTTTTTTTTGATAATTATTGATATTCAGTGTCCAGAGAATATTCCTGCACTGGTTTGGTTCCGATCGGGCGAAAAACCTAGGACTAGTTCGCAAAAGTAGGTTTTGGACATAACTCAAGTTTATGGGAAAACGGGGCCTCCGGGACCCCAAATCACAGATGAGTATTTGACAATTGTCTAGACCCAGGGATTCCAAAAATGTAATTTTTTTGAGTCTACGACACACGGTTTGGGAGTTATGATGACTTTCGCGTTTTTGGTCGCTATAGCGCCACCTATGGTCCGATTGGGCTGAT
Source organism: Garra rufa (assembly GCF_049309525.1). Lineage (NCBI taxonomy): Eukaryota > Metazoa > Chordata > Actinopteri > Cypriniformes > Cyprinidae > Garra > Garra rufa. The sequence goes on from NW_027394285.1 coordinate 26,019, forward strand.
TCTTTGTGAGGTTCTCCTCGATTTTTGCTCTATCATCTGACCAAGTTTCAAGTCTCTAGCACTTACGGTTTGGGCTGCACGTTCAGTTTTACGGCAGAAAAATAATAATAATAATAATAAAAACCTTAACAATTACAATAGGGATTCAGTGCTACGCACTCGAACCCCTAAATATAGCTGCAAGCAGCAATTAACGGGGTTCGAGTATTTAAGGCCTTTACGGCTTCTATACCGTTAGGGTGTTGGCCAACACGAAATATATGGCTGACACCAGACCATATCCATTATGAAGAATTCAATCACAAACAGAAACATACACAGAAATGAAATGGTTAAACTATTGTGTTCATTAAGCATGATTACAGACACAGACAGATGCACACATATTTTGTTGCTCATAAGAGATTTGTATAATAAATGATAAGTGACAACATGCTTAAGACTTGTGTTTTTAAGATTTGATATATCATTTTCATGTTTTACTGTAATCATAATCATGTGTAATTGTCAAATATGATATATCTGTATAAATTAAGCTTTAAACTTTGGCTAAATGTGATTTGAAAAGTTATAACAGTGATTTAGTATAATTTACATATAAATTCAAAACTATATACAGCCATTAAACCATACATAGCACTGTTCCAATAATATGTGTGAGCCCATTAGTGGTATTCTACTGCCATCTAGTGGCTATAGTTGTAATTTTGTTGAAATAGAGGTGCATTTTTTTTAAAGCTTTATAACTACTAAATTGCCTTTTTTTTGCTCAGTGTCCATAAACATATGCTTGTTTTGAATCATATGATACATAATTTTACTTAGGTCTGTGAATTTTTGTTTTATTTAAGTATTTGTAGACTTCTAATGTACACTAGATGAAAAGCATATTATGAAAATGCCCTGTTTTAGCTGTCCAAATGCAAATGTTCAACTTTTTTTGATAATTACTGACCAAGAGAGTCTGGAGAATTGTACTGCAGTGATTGTATTGACTATGAGTTCAAAACCCAGGACGAGTTCACCAAAGTATGTTTTTTAAATTATCTCACGTATTAAAAGAACAGTTTGATTGACAACAGTGGTCCTAGAGGCAAAGTTGTTCAGAATGTGGAGATGTATCATATGATATGAAGATATAGTGTATATGTGAATATTTGGACGTTTCATTGGGTTTTTAGTTCTTTATACAATAGAAATATCATGTTTTTGACACCTTTTTAACTGTTATAGCGCCACCTATTGTCTAATCTTCATGAAACATGGCATGCTTGTTAAGGGTCATCTTCTACATGTTTTCACCAATTTTTGTAAAGTTTTGAGTTTTTGTTTAGGTTCTATAGCCTTTTGAATGTATGTGGCCACGCCCCGTTTGTAAATGACCCTGTTATAGCCAACCAAAGGACAAAATTCCACATTTTTTTGATAATTATTGATCTAGAGAGTCCAGAGAATATTACTGCAGTGGTTTGATCCAGATCGGGCAAAAAACCTAGGACTAGTTCGCAAAAGTAGGTTTTTAACAAATGTGTGAATAATTAATGAATGATTTGATTGACAGCAATGGTTCTTGAAGCAATTTTTCTCGGCATGAGGAGATCTATCAAATGATATGCATATTGTGTGGATGTGTGAAACGCCGCGCGATTACAGAGCCAAAAAACTCGTTAGCGCCAACTAGTGGCCGATTTCTTTCAAAATTCTTGCAGACCTTTAGGGCTGTGAGTCGAACATGCTCACCGAGTTTCGTTCTGATTGACCTCCGATAACCTTGTCAAATAGGTGCTCAAACTTCAATTGCCAATGGCGGCCATGTTTTTTGAGATTCGCCAATGTCCTCATAGACACTTGTGCCCCTTTGGCCCAAGACACTGCATACCAATTTTCAAGTCGATCGGACTAACGGCTGTGTATTTATAGCTGTTTATATGTCTTCTCCGCTTTATAGCGCCACCAAGTGGACAAGCTCCGCAATTTTTTTGATTGGACCAAAGATTCAGCTTATACACGTGTGTGTCGAGTTTGGTGAAGATATCTCATTCCATTCAAAAGTTATAGCCATTTTAGTAAAAGTGGCCCCGTCACTTTCGAACGTTTTTGTGGCCCTTTGCGACCGTGAGTCAAAAGTTCAACTTTTTTTTGATAATTATTGATATTCAGTGTCCAGAGAATATTTCTGCACTGGTTTGGTTCTGATCGGGCGAAAAACCTAGGACTAGTTCGCAAAAGTAGGTTTTGGACAAATTTCAAAATGGCGGAAAAATTTGCATACCGGAAATGAAATCGGAGATAGCCATTTTGTTTTGATTGAGCCAAGGATTCCAGTGATATAAGACACTTGAGTCTAGGACAAACGGTTTAGAAGTTATGATAGGTTTTGCGTTTCGGTTCGCTATAGCGCCACCTATGGTCCGATTGGGCTGATTCTTTGTGAGGTTCTCCTCGATTTTTGCTCTATCATCTGACCAAGTTTCAAGTCTCTAGGCCTTACGGTTTGGGCTGCCCGTTCAGTTTTACGGCAGAAAAATAATAATAATAATAATAATAATAATAAAAATCCTAACAAAAACAATAGGGATTCAGTGCTACGCACTCGAACCCCTAATAATAATAATAAAAATCCTAACAAAAACAATAGGGATTCAGTGCTACGCACTCGAACCCCTAATTAAAGCTGCAAGCAGCATTGAGCGGGGTTCGAGTATTTAAGGCCTTTACGGCTTCTATACCGTTAGGGTGTTGGCCAACACGAAATATATGGCTGACACCAGAACATACACATTACAAAGAACACACTCACAAACAGAAACATACACAGAAATGAAATGGTTAAACTATTGTGTTCATTAAGCATGATTACAGAGACAGACAGATGCACACATATTTTGTTGCACATAAGAGATTTGTACAATAAATGATAAGTGACAACATGCTTAAGTCTAGTGTTTTTAAGATTTGATATATCATTGTCATGTTTCACTATAATCATAATCATGTGTAATTGTCAAATATGATATATCTGTATAAATTAAGTTTTAAATTTGGCTAAATGTGATTTGAAAAGCTATAACAGTGATTTAGTATCACTTACATATCAATTCAAAACTACATAAAGCCATTAAACCCCACAAAGCACTGTTCTATTAACATGTGTAAGCCCATTAGTGGTATTCTACTGCCATCTAGTGGCTATAGTTGTAATTTCACAGTTTGAAATGAGATGCATTGTTTTTAAGCTTTATAACAATTACATTGCCTTTTTTGCCCAATGTCCATAAACATATGCTTGTTTTGAATCATATGATGCATGACTTTACTTAAGTTTGTGAATTTTTTTTTTTCTTTTAGTATTTGTAGACTTTTAGGTACACTAGATGAAAACCATATTATGAAAATGCCCTGTTATAGCTGTCCAAATGCAATTGTTCAATTTTTTTTGATAATTACTGACCAAGAGAGTCTGGAGAATTGTACTGCAGTGATTGTATTGACTATGGGTTCAAAACCCAGGACGAGTTCACCAAAGTATGTTTTTTAAATTATCTCACGTATTAAAAGAACAGTTTGATTGACAACAGTGGTCCTAGAGGCAAAGTTGTTCAGAATGTGGAGATGTATCATATGATATGAAGATGTAGTGTATATGTGAATATTTGGACGTTTCATTGGGTTTTTAGTTCTTTATACAATAGAAATATCATGTTTTTGACACCTTTTTAACTGTTATAGCGCCACCTATAGTCTAATCTTCATGAAACTTTGCATGCTCATTAAGAGTCATGGGGTACATGTTGTCACCAATTTTTGTAAAGTTTTGAGTTTTTGTTTAGGTTCTATAGCCTTTTGAGTGTATGTGGCCACGCCCCTTTTGTAAATGACCCTGTTATAGCCCACCAAAGGACAAAATTCCACATTTTTTTGATAATTATTGATCTAGAGAGTCCAGAGAATATTACTGCAGTGGTTTGATCGAGATCGGGCAAAAAACCTAGGACTAGTTCGCAAAAGTAGGTTTTTAACATATTTGTGAATAATTAATGAACGGTTTGATTGACAGCAATGGTTCTTGAGGCAAAATTTATTGGCATGAGGAGAGCTATCAAATGATATGAACAATGTGTGGATGTGTGAAACGTCACGCGATAACAGAGCCAAAAAATCTCGTTAGCGCCAACTAGTGGCCGATTTCTTTCAAAATTCTTACAGACCTTTAGGGCCGTGAGTCGAACATGCCCACCGAGTTTGGTTCCGATTGACCTCCGTTAACCTTGTCAAATAGGTGCTCAAACTTCATTGGCCAATGGCGGTCATGTTTTTTGAGATACGCCAATGTCCTCATAGACACTTGTGCCCCTTTGGTCCAAGTCACTGCATACCAATTTTCAAGTCGATCGGACTAACAGCTGTGTATTTATAGTCAAGAATATGTTTTTTCCGATTTATAGCGCCACCAAGTGTTCAAGCTCCGCATTTTTTTTGATTTGACCAAAGATTAAGCTTATACACATGTGTACCGAGTTTGGTGAAGATATCTCATTCCTTTCAAAAGTTATAGCCATTTTAGTAAAAGTGGCCCCTCACTTTCGAACGTTTTGGTGGCCCTTTGCAACCGTGAGTGAAAAATTCAACTTTTTTTTGATAATTATTGATATTCAGTGTCCAGAGAATATTCCTGCACTGGTTTGGTTCCGATCGGGCGAAAAACCTAGGACTAGTTCGCAAAAGTAGGTTTTGGACATAACTCAAGTTTATGGGAAAACGGGGCCTCCGGGACCCCAAATCACAGATGAGTATTTGACAATTGTCTAGACCCAGGGATTCCAAAAATGTAAATTTTTTGAGTCTACGACACACGGTTTGGGAGTTATGGTCACTTTCGCGTTTTTGGTCGCTGTAGCGCCACCTATGGTCCGATTGGGCTGATTCTTTGTGAGGTTCTCCTCGATTTTTGCTCTATCATCTGACCAAGTTTCAAGTCTCTAGCACTTACGGTTTGGGCTGCACGTTCAGTTTTACGGCAGAAAAATAATAATAATAATAATAAAAACCTTAACAATTACAATAGGGATTCAGTGCTACGCACTCGAACCCCTAATAATAATAAAAATCCTAACAAAAACAATAGGGATTCAGTGCTACGCACTCGAACCCCTAATAATTAAAGCTGCAAGCAGCATTGAGCGGGGTTCGAGTATTTAAGGCCTTTACGGCTTCTATACCGTTAGGGTGTTGGCCAACATGAAATATATGGCTGACACCAGAACATATCCATTACGAAGAATACACTCACAAACAGAAACATACACAGAAATGAAATGGTTAAACTATTGTGTTCATTAAGCATGATTACAGACACAGACAGATGCACACATATTTTGTTGCACATAAGAGATTTGTACAATAAATGATAAGTGACAACATGCATAAGTCTTGTGTTTTTAAGATTTGATATATCATTGTCATGTTTCACTGTAATCGTAATCATGTGTAATTGTCAAATATGATATATCTGTATAAATTAAGCTCTAAACTTTGGCTAAATGTGATTTGAAAAGTTATAACAGTGATTTAGTATCACTTACATATAAATTCAAAACTACATAAAGCCATTAAACCCTACAAAGCACTGTTCTATTAACATGTGTAAGCCCATTAGTGGTATTCTACTGCCATCTAGTGGCTATAGTTGTAATTTTATTGAAATAGAGGTGCATTGTTTTTAAGCTTTATAACTATTAAATTGCCTTTTTTGCCTAGTGTCCATAAACATATGCTTGTTTTGAATCATATGATACATAATTTTACTTAGGTTTGTGAATTTTTGTTTTATTTTAGTATTTGTAGACTTTAATCTACACTAGATAAAAAAGCATATTATGAAATGGCTCTGTTATAGCTGTCCAAATGCAAATTTTCAACATTTTTTTTGATAATTATTGACTACGAGAGTCTGGAGAATTGTACTGCACTGATTTTATCGAGTATGGTTTGAAAACCCAGGACGAGTTCACCAAAGTATGTTTTTAAAATTATCTCAAGTATTGAAAGAACAGTTTGATTGACAACATTGGTCCTAGAGGCAAAGTTGTTCAGAATGAGGAGATCTATCATATGATATGAAGATATAGTGTATATGTGAAGATATTGACGTTTAATTGGGTTTTTAGTTCTATATACAATCATGTTTTGACACCTTTTTAACTGTTATAGCGCCACCTATGGTCCGATCATCATGAAACTTTGCATGCTTGTTAAGGGTCACCTGTAACATGTTGTCACCCATTTTTGGAAAGTTTTGAGTTTTTGTTTAGTTTTTATAGGCTTTTGAGTATGTGTGGTCACACCCCCTTTTCTAAATTAGCCCATTATAGACAACCAAAAGACAAAATTCAACATTTTTTTGATAATTATTGATCTAGACAGTCCAGAGAATATTACTGCAGTGGTTTGATCCAGATCGGGCAAAAAACCTAGGACTAGTTCGCAAAAGTAGGTTTTTAACATATTTGTGAATAATTAATGAACGATTTGATTGACAGCAATGGTTCTTGAAGCAATTTTTCTCGACATGAGGAGATCTATCAAATGATATGCATATTGTGTGGATGTGTGAAACGCCGCGCGATTACAGAGCCAAAAACACTCGTTGGCGCCAACTAGTGGCCGATTTCTTTCAAAATTCTTACAGACCTTTAGGGCCGTGAGTCGAACATGCCCACCGAGTTTCGTTCTGATTGACCTCCGTTAACCTTGTCAAATAGGTGCTCAAACTTCATTGGCCAATGGCGGCCATGTTTTTTGAGATACGCCAATGTCCTCATAGACACTTGTGCCCCTTTGGTCCAAGAGACTGCATACCAATTTCGAAGTCGATCGGACTAACGGCTGTGTATTTATAGTCAATAATATGTTTTTTTCGTTTTATAGCGCCACCAAGTGTTCAAGCTCCGCAATTTTTTTGATTTGACCAAGGATCGAGCTTATACACATGTGTACCGAGTTTGGTGAAGATATCTCATTCCGTTCAAAAGTTATAGCCATTTTAGTAAAAGTGGCCCCGTCGGTTACGGACGTTTTGGTGGCCCTTTGCGACCATGAGTCAAAAATTCCACTTTTTTTTTGATAATTATTGATATTCAGTGTGCAGAGAATATTCCTGCACTGGTTTGGTTCCGATCGGGCAAAAAACCTAGGACTAGTTCGCAAAAGTAGGTTTCGGACATACGTCCATTTTGCGGGAAAACGGTGCGTCCTAGAGAAAAAAAGTCGCCTTTGCACTTTTGTCCGGGCTGACCCAAGGATCACAAGGATGTAAAGTTTTTGAGTCTACGGCAAGCGGTTTACGAGAAAAAGCCAAAAAACTCAAAAAATTTAGTTTTTTGCGCTGTAGCGCCACCTTTAGTCCGATTGGGGCGAGTCTTTGGATTATCCATTCTGGCCGCAGTCACCACAATCTGACCAAGTTTCAAGTCTCTAGGCCTTACGGTTTGGGCTGCACATTCAGTTTTAGGGCAGAATAATAATAATAATAATAATAATTAAAGCTGCAAGCAGCATTGAGCGGGGTTCGAGTATTTAAGGCCTTTACGGCTTCTATACCGTTAGGGTGTTGGCCAACAAGAAATATATGGCTGGCACCAGAACATATCCATTACGAAGAATACACTCACAAACAGAAACATACACAGAAATGAAATGGTTAAACTATTGTGTTCATTAAGCACGATTACACACACAGACAGATGCACGCATATTTTGTTGCACATAAGAGATTTGTACAATAAATGATAAGTGACAACATGCTTAAGTCTAGTGTTTTTAAGATTTGACATATCATTGTCATGTTTCACTGTAATCATAATCATGTGTAATTGTCAAATATGATATATCTGTATAAATTAAGTTTTAAATTTGGCTAAATGTGATTTGAAAAGCTATAACAGTGATTTAGTATCACTTACATATCAATTCAAAACTACATAAAGCCATTAAACCCCACAAAGCACTGTTCTATTAACATGTGTAAGCCCATTAGTGGTATTCTACTGCCATCTAGTGGCTATAGTTGTAATTTTATTGAAATAGAGGTGCATTGTTTTTAAGCTTTATAAGTATTAAATTGCCTTTTTTTTGCCCAGTGTCCATAAACATATGCTTGTATTGAATCATATGATACATAATTTTACTTAGGTTTGTGAATTTTTGTTTTATTTTAGTATTTGTAGACTTTAATCTACACTAGATAAAAAGCATATTATGAAATGGCTCTGTTATAGCTGTCCAAATGCAAATTTTCAACATTTTTTTTGATGATTATTGACTAAGTGAGTCTGGAGAATTGTACTGCACTGATTTTATTGAGTATGGGTTGAAAACCCAGGACGAGTTCACCAAAGTATGTTTTTAAAATTATCTCACGTATTAAAAGAACAGTTTGATTGACAACATTGGTCCTAGAGGCAAAGTTGTTCAGAATGAGCAGATCTATCATGTGATATGAAGATATAGTGTATATGTGAAGATATTGACGTTTAATTGGGTTTTTAGTTCTATACAATAGAAATATCATGTTTTTGACACCTTTTTAACTGTTATAGCGCCACCTATTGTCCGATCTTCAAGAAACTTTGCATGCTTGTTAAGGGTCATCTGATACATGTTGTCACCCATTTTTGTAAGGTTTTGAGTTTTGTTTAGGTTTTATAGGCTTTTGGATATATGTTGCCACGCCCCCTTTACTAAATGAGCCCATTATATCCAACCAAAGGACAAAATTCAACATTTTTTTGATAATTATTGATCTAGAGAGTCCAGAGAATATTACTGCAGTGGTTTGATCCAGATCGGGCGAAAAACCTAGGACTAGTTCGCAAAAGTAGGTTTTTAACATATTTGTGAATAATTAATGAACGATTTGATTGACAGCAATGGTTCTTGAAGCAATTTTTCTCGGCATGAGGAGATCTATCAAATGATATGCATATTGTGTGGATGTGTGAAACGCCGCGCGATTCCAGAGCCAAAAAAACTCGTTAGCGCCAACTAGTGGCCGATTTCTTTCAAAATTCTTACAGACCTTTAGGGCCGTGAGTCGAACATGCCCACCGAGTTTTGTTCTGATTGACCTCCGTTAACCTTGTCAAATAGGTGCTCAAACTTCATTGGCCAATGGCGACCATGTTTTTTGAGATACGCCAATGTCCTCATAGACACTTGTGCCCCTTTGGTCCACGAGTCTGCATACCAATTTACAAGTCGATCGGCCTAACTGCTGTGTATTTATAGCCAAAAATATGTTTTTTCCGTCTTATAGCGCCACCAAGTGGTCAAGCTCCGCAATTTGTTTTGATTTGACCAAGGATTAAGCTTATACACATGTGTACCGAGTTTGGTGAAGATATCTCATTCCGTTCAAAAGTTATAGCCATTTTAGTAAAAGTGACCCCTAACTTTCGAACGTTTTGGTGGTCCTTTGCGACCGTGAGTGAAAAATTCAACTTTTTTTTGATAATTATTGATAATCAGTGTCCAGAGAATATTTCTGCACTGGTTTGGTTCCGATCGGGCGAAAAACCTAGGACTAGTTCGCAAAAGTAGGTTTCGGACATACGTCCAGTTTTCGGGGTCAACCGTACGTCGCAGCTCAAAAATTTTGCAATACACTTTTGTTCGGCCTGACCCAAGGAACGTAACGATGTAAAGTTTTTGAGCCTACGACAAACGGTTTACGAGATTATGGCAAAAATGTCCAAAATGTTAGTTTTTTGCGATGTAGCGCCACCTATGGTCCGATTTGGCTCATTCTTTTTTCAGGATGTCCCCACAGGGAGCTCTACCTTCTGACCAAGTTTCAAGTCTCTAGGCCTTACGGTTTGGGCTGCCCGTTCAGTTTTAGGAAAAAAAAAAAGATTAATATAGCGATTACAAATAAACAATATAGCTGCAAGCAGCAATTAACGGGGTTCGAGTATTTAAGGCCTTTATGGCTTCTACACTGGTAGGGTGTAGGCCAACATGAAATTGATGGCGGACACCAGAACATATCCATGATGAAGAGTACACTCACAAACAGAAACTTACTTTGAAATGAAATGGTTAAACTGTTATGTTCATTAAGCATGATCACACACAGACAGATGCACACATATTTTGTTGCACATAAGAGATTTGTATAATAAATAAGTAACAAAATGCTTAAAACTTGCGTTTTTAAGATTTGATATATCATTGTCATGTTTCACTGTAATCATAATCATGTGTAATTGTCAAACATGATATATCTGTATAAATTAAGTTTTAAACTTTGGCTAAATGTGATTTGAAAAGTTATAACAGTGATTTAGTATCACTAACATATAAATTCAAAACTACATAAAGCCATTAAACCCTACAAAGCACTGTTCTATTAACATGTGTAAGCCCATTAGTGGTATTCTACTGCCATCTAGTGGCTATAGTTGTAATTTTATTGAAATAGAGGTACATTGTTTGTAAGCTTTATAACTATTAAATTGCCTTTTTTTGCCCAGTGTCCATAAACATATGCTTGTTTTGAATCATATGATTCATAATTTTACTTAGGTTTGTGAATTTTTGTTTTATTTTAGTATTTGTAGACTTTAATCTACACTAGATAAAAACATATTATGAAATGGCTCTGTTATAGCTGTCCAAAAGCAAATCTTCAACATTTTTTTGATAATTATTGACTAAGAGAGTCTGGAGAATTGTACTGCACTGATTTTATTGAGTATGGGTTGAAAACCCAGGACGAGTTCATCAAAGTATGTTTTTATATTTATTTCACGTATTAAAAGAACAGTTTGATTGACAACATTGGTCCAAGAGGCAAAGTTGTTCAGAATGAGGAGATCTATCATGTGATATGAAGATATAGTGTATATGTGAAGATATTGACGTTTAATTGGGTTTTTAGGTCTATATTCAATAGAAATATCATGTTTTTGACACCTTTTTAACTGTTATAGCGCCACCTATGGTCTGATCGTCATGAATCTTTGCATGCTTGTTGAGGGTCACCTGCTACATGTTGACACCCATTTTTGTAAAGTTTTGAGTTTTTGTTTAGTTTTAATAGGCTTTTGAGTATGTGTGGTCACACCCCCTTTTCTAAATTGGGCCATTATAGCCAACCAAAGGACAAAATTCAACATTTTTTTGATAATTATTGATCTAGACAGTCCAGAGAATATTACTGCAGTGGTTTGATCCAGATCGGGCGAAAAACCTAGGACTAGTTCGCAAAAGTAGGTTTTTAACAAATGTGTGAATAATTAATGAATGATTTGATTGACAGCAATGGTTCTTGAAGCAATTTTTCTCGGCATGAGGAGATCTATCAAATGATATGCATATTGTGTGGATGTGTGAAACGCCGCGCGATTACAGAGCCAAAAAACTCGTTAGCGCCAACTAGTGGCCGATTTCTTTCAAAATTCTTGCAGACCTTTAGGGCCGTGAGTCGAACATGCTCACCGAGTTTCGTTCTGATTGACCTCCGTTAACCTTGTCAAATAGGTGCTCAAAGTTCAATTGCCAATGGCGGCCATGTTTTTTGAGATACGCCAATGTCCTCATAGATACTTGTGGCCCTTTGGCCCAAGACACTGCATACCAATTTTCAAGTCGATCGGACTAACGGCTGTGTATTTATAGCTGTTTATATGTCTTCTCCGCCTTATAGCGCCACCAAGTGGACAAGCTCCGCAATTTTTTTGATTTGACCAAAGATTCAGCTTATACACGTGTGTGTCGAGTTTGGTGAAGATATCTCATTCCATTCAAAAGTTATAGCCATTTTAGTAAAAGTGGCCCCGTCACTTTCGAACGTTTTTGTGGCCCTTTGCGACCGTGAGTCAAAAGTTCAACTTTTTTTTGATAATTATTGATATTCAGTGTCCAGAGAATATTTCTGCACTGGTTTGGTTCCGATCGGGCGAAAAACCTAGGACTAGTTCGCAAAAGTAGGTTTTGGACAAATTTCAAAATGGCGGAAAAATTTGCATACCGGAAATGAAATCGGAGATAGCCATTTTGTTTTGATTGAGCCAAGGATTCCAGTGATATAAGACACTTGAGTCTAGGACAAACGGTTTAGGAGTTATGATAGGTTTCGCGTTTCTGTTCGCTATAGCGCCACCTATGGTCCGATTGGGCTGATTCTTTGTGAGGTTCTCCTCGATTTTTGCTCTATCATCTGACCAAGTTTCAAGTCTCTAGGCCTTACGGTTTGGGCTGCCCGTTCAGTTTTACGGCAGAAAAATAATAATAATAATAATAATAATTAAAGCTGCAAGCAGCATTGAGCGGGGTTCGAGTATTTAAGGCCTTTACGGCTTCTATACCGTTAGGGTGTTGGCCAACAAGAAATATATGGCTGACACCAGAACATATCCATTACGAAGAATACACTCACAAACAGAAAGATACACAGAAATGAAATGGATAAACTATTGTGTTCATTAAGCATGATTACAGACACAGACAGATGCACACATATTTTGTTGCACATAAGAGATTTGTACAATAAATGATAAGTGACAAAATGCTTAAAACTTGTGTTTTTAAGATTTGATATATCATTGTCATGTTTGACTGTAATCACAATCATGTGTAATTGACAAATATGATATCTGTATAAATTAAGTTTTAAACTTTGGCTAAATGTGATTTGAAAAGGTATAACAGTGATTTAGTATCATTTACATATGAATTCAAAACTACATAAAGCCATTAAACCCTACAAAGCACTGTTCTATTAATATGTGTAAGCCCATTAGTGGTATTCTACTGCCATCTAGTGGCTATAGTTGTAATTTCATGCAGTTTGAAATGAGATGCATTGTTTTTAAGCTTTATAACAATTACATTGCCTTTTTTGCCCAATGTCCATAAACATATGCTTGTTTTGAATCATATGATGCATGATTTTACTTAAGTTTGTGAATTTTTTTTTCTTTTAGTATTTGTAGACTTTTAGGTACACTAGATGAAAACCATACTATGAAAATGCCCTGTTATAGCTGTCCAAATGCAAATGTTCAACTTTTTTTTAATAATTACTGACCAAGAGAGTCTGGAGAATTGTACTGCAGTGATTGTATTGACTATGGGTTGAAAACCCAGGACGAGTTCACCAAAGTATGTTTTTTAAATTATCTCACGTATTAAAAGAACAGTTTGATTTACAACAGTGGTCCTAGAGGCAAAGTTGTTCAGAATGAGGAGATCTATCATATGATATGAAGATATAGTGTATATGTGAATATTTGGACGTTTCATTGGGTTTTTAGTTCTTTATACAATAGAAATATCATGTTTTGACACCTTTTTAACTGTTATAGCGCCACCTATTGTGTAATCTTCATGAAACTTTGCATGCTTATTAAGAGTCATGGGGTACACGTTGTCACCAATTTCTGTAAAGTTTTGAGTTTTTGTTTAGGTTCTATAGCCTTTTGTGTGTATGTGGCCACGCCCCTTTTGTAAATGACCCTGTTATAGCCCACCAAAGGACAAAATTCCACATTTTTTTGATAATTATTGATCTAGAGAGTCCAGAGAATATTACTGCAGTGGTTTGATCGAGATCGGGCGTAAAACCTAGGACTAGTTCGCAAAAGTAGGTTTTTAACATATTTGTGAATAATTAATGAACGATTTGATTAACAGCAATGGTTCTTGAAGCAATTTTTCTCTGCATGAGGAGATCTATCAAATGATATGCATATTGTGTGGATGTGTGAAACGCCGCGCGATTCCAGAGCCAAAATAACTCGTTAGCGCCAACTAGTGGCCGATTTCTTTCAAAATTCTTACAGACCTTTAGGGCCGTGAGTCGAACATGCCCACCGAGTTTCGTTCTGATTGACCTCCGTTAACCTTGTCAAATAGCTGCTCAAACTTCATTGGCCAATGGCGGCCATGTTTTTTGAGATACGCCAATGTCATCATAGATACTTGTGGCCCTTTGGTCCAAGACACTGCATACCAATTTTCAAGTCGATCGGACTAACGGCTGCGTAGTTATAGCCTAAAATATGATTTTTCCGTCTTATAGCGCCCCCAAGTGATCAAGCTCCGCAATTTGTTTTGATTTGACCAAGGATCAAGCATATACACATGTGTACCGAGTTTGGTGAAGATATCTCATTCCGTTCAAAAGTTAAAGCCATTTTAGTAAAATTGACCCCTCCCTTTCGAACGTTTTGGTGGTCCTTTACGACCGTGAGTGAAAAATTCTACTTTTTTTTGATAATTATTGATATTCTGTATCCAGAGAATATTTATGCACTGGTTTGGTTCCGATCGGGCGAAAAACCTAGGACTAGTTCGCAAAAGTAGGTTTCGGACATACGTCCAGTTTTCGGGGTCAACCGTGCGTCGCAGCTCAAAAATTTCGTAATACACTTTTGTTCGGCCTGACCCAAGGAACGCAACGATGTAAAGTTTTTGGGTCTACGACAAACGGTTTACGAGATTATGGCCAAAATGTCAAAAATTTTAGTTTTTTGCGCTGTAGCGCCACCTATGGTCCGATTGGGCTGATACTTTGATAGGTTCTCCTCGATTTTTGCTCTATCTTTTGACCAAGTTTCAAGTCTCTAGCACTTACGGTTTGGGCTGCACGTTCAGTTTTACGGCAGAAAAAAAATAATAATAAAAATCCTAACAATTACAATAGGGTTTCAGTGCTACGCACTCGAACCCCTAATAATAATAAAAATCCTAACAAAAACAATAGGGATTCAGTGCTACGCACTCGAACCCCTAAAAATCCTAACAAATACAATAGGGATTCAGTGCTACGCACTCGAACCCCTAATAATAATAATAAAAATCCTAACAAAAACAATAGGGATTCAGTGCTACGCACTCGAACCCCTAATAAAAATCCTAACAAAAACAATAGGGATTCAGTGCTACGCACTCGAACCCCTAAATATAGCTGCAAGCAGCAATTAACGGGGTTCGAGTATTTAAGGGCTTTATGGCTTCTATACTGTTAGGGTGTTGGCCAACATGAAATATATGGTTGACACCAGAACATATCCATTACGAAGAATACACTCACAAACAGAAACTTACATTGAAATGAAATGGTTAAACTGTTATGTTCATTAAGCATGATCACAAACAGACAGATGCCCACATATTTTGTTGTACATATGAGATTTGTTTAATAAATAAGTGACAAAATGCTTAAGACTTGTGTTTTTAAGATTTGATATATCATTGACATGTTTCAGTGTAATCATAATCATGTGTAATTGTCAAATATGATATATCTGTATAAATTAAGTTTTAAACTTTGGCTAAATGTGATTTGAAAATTTATAACAGTGATTAAGTATCATTTACATATGAATTCAAAACTATATAAAGCCATTAAACCATACAAAGCACTGTTCTATCAATATGTGTGTAAGCCCATTAGTGGTCTTCTACTGCCATCTAGTGGCTATAGTTGTAATTTTATTGAAATAGAGGTACATGTTTGTAAGCTTTATAACTATTAAATTGCCTTTTTTTTGCCCAGTGTCCATAAACATATGCTTTTTTGAATGATATGATGCATAATTTTACTTAGGTTTGTGAAATTTTGTTTTATTTTAGTATTTGTAGACTTTAATCTACACTAGATAAAAAAGCTTATTATGAAATGGCTCTGTTATAGCTGTCCAAATGCAAATCTTTAACATTTTTTTGATAATTATTGACTAAGAGAGTCTGGAGAATTGTACTGCACTGATTTTATTGAGTATGGGTGGAAAACCCAGGACCAGTTCACCAAAGTATGTTTTTAAATTTATCTCACGTATTAAAAGAACAGTTTGATTGACAACATTGGTCCTAGAGGCAAAGTTGTTCAGAATGAGGAGATCTATCATATGATATAAATATATAGTGTATATGTGAAGATATTGATGTTTAATTGGGTTTTTAGTTCTATACACAATAGAAATATCATGTTTTTGACACATTTTTAACTGTTATAGCGCCACCTATGGTCTGATCTTCATGAAACTTTGCATGCTTGTTGGGGGTCACCTGGTACATGTTGACACCCGTTTTTGTAAAGTTTTGAGTTTTTGTTTAGTTTTTATAGGCTTTTGAGTATGTGTGGTCACACCCACTTTTCTAAATTAGCCCATTATAGCCAACCAAAGGACAAAATTCAACATTTTTTTGATAATTATTGATCTAGAGAGTCCAGAGAATATTACTGCAGTGGTTTGATCCAGATCGGGCGAAAAACCTAGGACTAGTTCGCAAAAGTAGGTTTTTAACATATTTGTGAATAATTAATGAAGGATTTGATTGAGAGCAATGGTTCTTGAGTCAAAGTTTCTCGGCATGAGGGGATCTATCAAATGATATGCATATTGTTTGGATGTGTGAAACGCCGCGTGATTACAGAGCCAAAAACACTCGTTAGCACCAACTAGTGGCCGATTTCTTTCAAAATTCTTACAGACCTTTAGGGGCATGAGTCGAACATGCTCACTGAGTTTCGTTCTGATTGACCTCTGTTAACCTTGTCAAATAGGAGCTCCAACTTCATTGACCAATGGCGGCCATGTTTTTTGAGATACGCCAATGTCCTCATAGATACTTGTGGCCCTTGGGTCCAAGACACTGCATACCAATTTTCAAGTCGATCGGACTAACGGCTGTGTATTTATAGCTGTTTTTATGTCTTTTCCACCGTATAGCGCCACCAAGTGGAAAAGCTCCGCAATTTTTTTGATTTGACCAAAGATTAAGCTTATACACACGTGTACCGAGTTTGGTGAAGATATCTCATTCCATCCAAAAGTTATAGCCGTTTTAGTAAAAGTGGCCCCGTCACTTTCGAACGTTTTGGTGGCCCTTTGCGACCGTGAGTCAAAATTTCAACTTTTTTTTGATAATTATTGATATTCAGTGTCCAGAGAATATTTCTGCACTAGTTTGGTTCCGATCGGGCGAAAAACCTAGGACTAGTTCGCAAAAGTAGGTTTTGGACAAATTTCAAAATGGCGAAAAAATTTGCATACCGGAAATGAAATCGGAGATAGCCATTTTGTTTTGATTGAGCCAAGGATTCCAATGATATAAGACACTTGAGTCTAGGACAAACGGTTTAGGAGTTATGATAGGTTTCGCGTTTCGGTTCGCTATAGCGCCACCTATGGTCCGATTGGGCTGATTCTTTGTGAGGTTCTCCTCGATTTTTGCTCTATCATCTGACCAAGTTTCAAGTCTCTAGGCCTTACGGTTTGGGCTGCCCGTTCAGTTTTACGGCAGAAAAATAATAATAATAATAATAATAATAATAATAATAATAATAAAAATCCTAACAAAAACAATAGGGATTCAGTGCTACGCACTCGAACCCCTAAATATAGCTGCAAGCAGCAATTAACGGGGTTCGAGTATTTAAGGCCTTTATGGCTTCTATACTGGTAGGGTGTAGGCCAACATGAAATATATGGCTGACACCAGAACATATCCATTACGAAGAATACACTCACAAACAGAAACATACACAGTAGGGATGCTCATTTCGGTTAATTTTCCTGACCGACAACCGCTGCTCGTTATCCGATCATTAACCGTTAACTGATAAAATTTGAATAATAAGTTCATTTAAAATAAAAATAGAATGCACGAGTATCTGTGATGATACATAAAAATACAAGCAAATGTTTTATTTTAACGTGCAAACAGCAGCATACAGAGCAACAACAAAAACTGCATTGATATACTCAAATTATCACGCATCAGCAGCGCTTCTGAGAACAGAGAAAATCAGAATGAAACAAACAAAAAAAATAATATAAATAGGCCTACACTAAATATGTATAAATTAAATAACTACCTAATTAAGATGACAAAACTAAAACACACTGAATCCTTCTATGCGCTTTGAAGAAAGGTACCGGTCTTGTTCTTCTCGTCTGACATAAAAACATATAGCAGGCCAGCATATACCTCAGTTTTTAACATGTGGACATGCTGTACGGATAGACTGGGACGCTGTCTGTTAACGTTTAGATCCGTGACAAAAACACTTCTCAAAAATCCTTTCAATTTGCGGTTCGGGTCTTTTCATCCACTGATCCACATATGTGGAGAAACGTGTTTTCACAGCGTTCAATAGCCAATCACAGACATTTTTGTTGATTACATTATCGCAATGGCCAATCAGAGGCGGCTATGTTACGATCCTCTCACCACTCAAAGTGCCGGTTTCAGTTCTGCTGAATTCTATACATCCACGAACTCTCTCATTAAAACAAAGAAAGTGTAGACATGATGTAAATAAGAGATTCATTTACAGAGTAAAGGTTATTTTATTACTTTTTATTAACTTTGTGAGATTGTGTTTAACTACAGTAATGTATGAGTGACAGCTTTCCAGTGATTGTAAGGGGAGCGCGCACTTTGGATTCACTCTCTGATAACCCAATATCGCCATTCCCATCGTGTTGCATAGGCTACTTACATGAGTTACACAAACTAAGAGAAGGTAAAGCAGGTGCTTCAGCAAAATATGTCTGAACAGCCGCACTGCACGTGACCACACGCGCCAAGCGAGTAAATATTTTTTTTCTTTCACCATGCAGCAAACGTAAAAAAAAAAATATATATATATATATATATATATATGTGTGTGTGTGTATATACATACATATAACCGTTTAACTGATAGTAATAATCGGTTAAAATTCTTACTGACGGTTAACGGTTAAACGGTCAATATGAGCATCCCTAATACACAGAAATGAAATGGTTAAACTATTGTGTTCATTAAGCACGATTACACACACAGACAGATGCACACATATTTTGTTGCACATAAGAGATTTGTACAATAAATGATAAGTGACAAAATGCTTAAAACTTGTGTTTTTAAGATTTGATATATCATTGTCATGTTTGACAGTAATCACAATCATGTGTAATTGACAAATATGATATAATATAAATTAAGTTTTAAACTTTGGGTAAATGTGATTTGAAAAGGTATAACAGTGATTTAGTATCATTTACATATGAATTCAAAACTATATACAGCCATTAAACCATACAAACCACTGTTCTATTAATATGTGTAAGCCCATTAGTGGTATTCTACTGCCATCTAGTGGCTATAGTTGTAATTTCATGCAGTTTGAAATGAGATGCATTGTTTTTAAGCTTTATAACAATTACATTGCCTTTTTTGCCCAATGTCCATAAACATATGCTTGTTTTGAATCATATGATGCATGATTTTACTTAAGTTTGTGAATTTTTTTTTCTTTTAGTATTTGTAGACTTTTAGGTACACTAGATGAAAACTATATTATGAAAATGCCCTGTTATAGCTGTCCAAATGCAAATGTTCAACTTTTTTTTGATAATTACTGACCAAGAGAGTCTGGAGAATTGTACTGCAGTGATTGTATTGACTATGAGTTCAAAACCCAGGACGAGTTCACCAAAGTTTTTTTTTAAATTATCTCACGTATTAAAAGAACAGTTTGATTGACAACAGTGGTCCTAGAGGCAAAGTTGTTCAGAATGTGGAGATGTATCATATGATATGAAGATGTAGTGTATATGTGAATATTTGGACGTTTCATTGGGTTTTTAGTTCTTTATACAATAGAAATATCATGTTTTTGACACCTTTTTAACTGTTATAGCGCCACCTATTGTCTAATCTTCATGAAACTTTGCATGCTTATTAAGAGTCATGGGGTACACGTTGTCACCAATTTTTGTAAAGTTTTGAGTTTTTGTTTAGGTTCTATAGCCTTTTGAGTGTATGTGGCCACGCCCCTTTTGAAAATGACCCTGTTATAGCCCACCAAAGGACAAAATTCCACATTTTTTTGATAATTATTGATCTAGAGAGTCCAGAGAATATTACTGCAGTGGTTTGATCGAGATCGGGCAAAAAACCTAGGACTAGTTCGCAAAAGTAGGTTTTTAACATATTTGTGAATAATTAATGAACGGTTTGATTGACAGCAATGGTTCTTGAGGCAAATTTTCTTGGCATGAGGAGAGCTATCAAATGATATGAATAATGTGTGGATGTGTGAAACGTCACACGATAACAGAGCCAAAAAATCTCGTTAGCGCCAACTAGTGGCCGATTTCTTTCAAAATTCTTACAGACCTTTAGGGCCATGAGGCGAACATGCCCACCGAGTTTGGTTCCGATTGACCTCCGTTAACCTTGTCAAATAGGTGCTCAAACTTCATTGGCCAATGGCGGTCATGTTTTTTGAGATACGCCAATGTCCTCATAGACACTTGTGCCCCTTTGGTCCAAGTCACTGCATACCAATTTTCAAGTCGATCGGACTAACGGCTGTGTATTTATAGTCAATAATATGTTTTTTCCGATTTATAGCGCCACCAAGTGTTCAAGCTCCGCATTTTTTTTTATTTGACCAAAGATTAAGCTTATACACATGTGTACCGAGTTTGGTGAAGATATCTCATTCCTTTCAAAAGTTATAGCCATTTTAGTAAAAGTGGCCCCTCACTTTCGAACGTTTTGGTCGCCCTTTGCGACCGTGAGTGAAAAGTTCAACTTTTTTTTGATAATTATTGATATTCAGTGTCCAGAGAATATTTCTGCACTGGTTTGGTTCTGATCGGGCGAAAAACCTAGGACTAGTTCGCAAAAGTAGGTTTTAGACATAACTCAAGTTTATGGGAAAACGGGGCCTCCGGGACCCCAAATCACAGATGAGTATTTGACAATTGTCTAGACCCAGGGATTCCAAAAATGTAAATTTTTTGAGTCTACGACACACGGTTTGGGAGTTATGGTCACTTTCGCGTTTTTGGTCGCTGTAGCGCCACCTATGGTCCGATTGGGCTGATTCTTTGTGAGGTTCTCCTCGATTTTTGCTCTATCATCTGACCAAGTTTCAAGTCTCTAGCACTTACGGTTTGGGCTGCACGTTCAGTTTTACGGCAGAAAAATAATAATAATAATAATAAAAACCTTAACAATTACAATAGGGATTCAGTGCTACGCACTCGAACCCCTAATTAAAGCTGCAAGCAGCATTTACCGGGGTTCGAGTGTTTAAGGCCTTTACGGCGTCTATACCGTTAAGGTGTTGGCCAACATGAAATATATGGCTGACACCAGAACATATCCATTACGAAGAATACACTCACAAACAGAAACATACACAGAAATGAAATGGTTAAACTATTGTGTTCATTAAGCATGATTACAGACACAGACAGATATTTTGCACACATATTTTGTTGCACATAAGAGATTTGTACAATAAATGATAAGTGACAACATGCTTAAAACTTGTGTTTTTAACCCATAAGAACCCGGACCTATTTCTCCTTATAGGAAAATTATGAGGCATATAATACAGACCAAATGGACCACTTATAACATGTTTCTGCAGTTGTTTTTGAAATGCAACCCTTCTTTGTGAAAGATCTGTAATGTTACATATATGTCACATTGGGCGTTTATAATAATTTTTTCATGTTACACATATGTCACATTGGGCATTTATTTCAGAATTGAAAAAATTATATTTTGTCAGTTTTATTTGCTACATAAATTTTTTTTTCTTTTTATTTGCTTTTCCATAACATATTTCAAAGCTACATAACTGTGACCATTACATTTTACAACAACTCTCTCGAAACATCAGAATTCTACCTTTTTTGGTATATGGTTGTTCATGTTTTTTTTTCATAACTTGAACTAAATAAAAATAAATAACTACCTCACACTGGAGGTCAACATGTTAAACATGCACATAACATTGCAATAATTTGTATATTGTGCAATAAAACTGTAACTATAAAAAAAGTTTCAAAATACATTTCATAAACAATTTATTTAATGTGACATTATTTTAAATGTTCTTTTTGTTAATATATTCTTTGAAATGAGCAGTAGAAAATATATAACACTAAAAAACTTTAATCAGCTAAATTAATTGAGCAGTTTATTAGCATTTTTCTTAATGTGACAAATATGTCACATCAAAATTCCACCTATTGTTTTAAGGGTAACAGCCCGATGTGACGTATATGTCACCACAATATCTTTGTAACTTGTTTTATATCAGTTTGTTCAAGAAATGTATTAAAATCAGGGTAAGTGTAATCTAGGATGTGTTATTAAAACATTAGAATAGTTGAATGGGTTGAAACATACCTTTAGTAACAAAAAAAAGCATCTTTAAAAATTGCTGACACTGCAACATGTGCTCACCATACAGTCCACCATTTTGGAAATGTTGCCATGACAACAAAAAATGCACACATTTTCACGTGACTGAACCTGGATGTTACTTATGTGTCACTTTGGGATTTCCTGAGTTGAAAATAAGGGATAATGCTTTAAAAAGACCTTTCCAGATAATTACAATTGTTTGTGACACCCGCGTCACAGTGGGTCCTTATGGGTTAAGATTTGATATATCATTGTCATGTTTCACTATTATCATAATCATGTGTAATTGTCAATTTTGATATATCTGTATAAATTAAGTTTTAAACTTTGGCTAAATGTGATTTGAAAAGTTATAACAGTGATTTAGTATCACTTACATATCAATTCAAAACTATATAAAGCCATTAAACCATACAAAGCACTGTTCTGGTAAATCTGTATGTGTAAGCCCATTAGTGGTATTCTACTGCCATCTAGTGGCTATAGTTGTAATTTGGTTGAAATAGAGGTGCATTGTTTTAAGCTTTATAACTATTAAATTGCCTTTTTTTGCCCAGTGTCCATAAACATATGCTTGTTTTGAATCATATGATATATAATTTTACTTAGGTTTGTGAATTTTTGTTTTATTTTAGTATTTGTAGACTTTAATGTACACTAGATAAAAAGCATATTATGAAATGGCCCTGTTATAGCTGTCCAAATGCAAATGTTCAACAGTTTTTTGATAATTACTGACCAAAAGAGTCTGGAGAATTGTACTGCACTGATTTTTTTGAGTATGGGTTGAAAACCCAGGACGAGTTCACCAAAGTATGTTTTTTAAATGATCTCACGTTTTAAAAGAACAGTTTGATTGACAACATTGGTCCTAGAGGCAAAGTTGTTCAGAATGAGGAGATCTATCATATGATATGAAGATATAGTGTATATGTGAATATTGGACGTTTCATTGGGTTTTTAGTTCTTTATACAATAGAAATATCATGTTTTTGACACCTTTTTAACTGTTATAGCGCCACCTATGGTCCGATCTTCATGAAACTTTGCATGCTTGTTGAAGGTCACCTGGTACATATTGACACCCATTTTTGTAAAGTTTTGAGTTTTTGTTTAGTTTTTATAGGCTTTTGAGTATGTGTGGTCACACTCCCTTTTCTAAATTAGCCCATTATAGCCAACCAAAGGACAAAATTCAACATTTTTTTGATAATTATTGATCTAGAGAGTCCAGAGAATATTACTGCAGTGGTTTGATCCAGATCGGGCGAAAAACCTAGGACTAGTTCGCAAAAGTAGGTTTTTAACATATTTGTGAATAATTAATGAACGATTTGATTGACAGCAATGGTTCTTGAAGCAATTTTTCTCGGCATGAGGAGATCTATCAAATGATATGCATATTGTGTGGATGAGTGAAACGCCGCGCGATTACAGAGCCAAAAAACTCGTTAGCGCCAACTAGTGGCCGATTTCTTTCAAAATTCTTACAGACCATTAGGGGCGAGAGTCAAACATGGCCACCGAGTTTCGTTCTGATTGACCTCTGTTAACCTTGTCAAATAGGTGCTCAAACTTCATTGGCCAATGGCGGCCATGTTTTTTGAGATACGCCAATGTCCTCATAGATACTTGTGGCCCTTTGGCCCAAGACACTGCATACCAATTTTCAAGTTGATCGGACTAACGGCTGTGTATTTATAGCTGTTTATATGTCTTCTCCGCCTTATAGCGCCACCAAGTGGACAAGCTCCGCAATTTTTTTGATTTGGCCAAAGATTCAGCTTATACACGTGTGTGTCGAGTTTGGTGAAGATATCTCATTCCATTCAAAAGTTATAGCCATTTTAGTAAAAGTGGCCCCGTCACTTTCGAACGTTTTTGTGGCCCTTTGCGACCGTGAGTCAAAAGTTCAACTTTTTTTTGATAATTATTGATATTCAGTGTCCAGAGAATATTTCTGCACTGGTTTGGTTCCGATCGGGCGAAAAACCTAGGACTAGTTCGCAAAAGTAGGTTTTGGACAAATTTCAAAATGGCGGAAAAATTTGCATACCGGAAATGAAATCGGAGATAGCCATTTTGTTTTGATTGAGCCAAGGATTCCAATGATATAAGTCACTTGAGTCTAGGACAAACGGTTTAGGAGTTATGATAGGTTTCGCGTTTCGGTTCGTTATAGCGCCACCTATGGTCCGATTGGGCTCATACTTTGATAGGTTCTCCTCGATTTTTGCTCTATCTGCTGACCAAGTTTCAAGTCTCTAGGCCTTACGGTTTGGGCTGCCCGTTCAGTTTTACGGCAGAAAAATAATAATAATAATAATAATAATAATAATAAAAATCCTAACAAAAACAATAGGGATTCAGTGCTACGCACTCGAACCCCTAATTAAAGCTGCAAGCAGCATTGAGCGGGGTTCGAGTATTTAAGGCCTTTACGGCTTCTATACCGTTAGGGTGTTGGCCAACATGAAATATATGGCTGACACCAGAACATATCCATTACGAAGAATACACTCACAAACAAAAACATACACAGAAATTAAATGGTTAAACTATTGTGTTCATTAAGCATGATTACAGAGACAGACAGATGCACGCATATTTTGTTGCACATAAGAGATTTGTACAATAAATGATAAGTGACAACATGCTTAAGTCTTGTATTTTTAAGATTTGATATATCATTGTCATGTTTCACTGTATTCATAATCATGTGTAATTGTCAAATATGATATATCTGTATAAATTAAGTTTTAAACTTTGGCTAAATGTGATTTGAAAAGCTATAACAGTGATTTAGTATCACTTACATATCAATTCAAAACTACATAAAGCCATTAAACCATACAAAGCACTGTTCTATTAAAATGTGTAAGCCCATTAGTGGTATTCTACTGCCATCTAGTGGCTATAGTTGTAATTTTGTTGAAATAGAGGTGCATTTTTTTTAAAGCTTTATAACTACTAAATTGCCTTTTTTTTGCTCAGTGTCCATGAACATATGCTTGTTTTGAATCATATGATACATAATTTTACTTAGGTTTGTGAATTTTTGTTTTATTTAAGTATTTGTAGACTTCTAATGTACACTAGATAAAAAGCATATTATGAAATGGCCCTGTTATAGCTGTCCAAATGCAAATGTTCAACATTTTTTTGATAATTACTGACCAAGAGAGTCTGGAGAATTGTACTGCACTGATTGTATTGAGTATGGGTGGAAAACCCAGGATGAGTTCACCAAAGTATGTTTTTTAAATGATCTCACATATTAAAAGAACAGTTTGATTTACAACAGTGGTCCTAGAGGCAAAGTTGTTCAGAATGAGGAGATCTATCATGTGATATGAAGATATAGTGTATATTTGAAGATATTGACGTTTAATTGGGTTTTAAGTTCTTTATACAATAGAAATATCATGTTTTTGATACTTTTTTAACTGTTATAGCGCCACCTATGGTCTGATCGTCATGAAACTATGCATGCTTGTTGAGGGTCACCTGCTACATGTTGACACCCATTTTTGTAAAGTTTTGAGTTTTTGTTTAGGTTTTATAGGCTTTTGAGTATGTGTTGTCACAACTCCTTTTCTAAATTGGGCCATTATAGCCAACCAAAGGACAAAATTCAACATTTTTTTGATAATTATTGATCTAGACAGTCAAGAGAATATTACTGCAGTGGTTTGATCCAGATCGGGCGAAAAACCTAGGACTAGTTCGCAAAAGTAGGTTTTTAACATATTTGTGAATAATTAATGAACGATTTGATTGACAGCAATGGTTCTTGAGTCAAAGTTTCTCGGCATGAGGGGATCTATCAAATGATATGCATATTGTGTGGATGTGTGAAACGCCGCGCGATTACAGAGCCAAAAATACTCGTTAGCGACAACTAGTGGCTGATTTCTTTCAAAATTCTTACAGACCTTTAGGGGCATGAGTCGAACATGCCCACCGAGTTTGGTTCCGATCGACCTTCGTTAACCTTGTCAAATAGGTGCTCCAACTTCATTGACCAATGGCGGCCATGTTTTTTTGATCTACGCCAATGTCCTCATAGATACTTGTGGCCCTTTGGTCCAAGACACTGCATACCAATTTTCAAGTCGATCGGACTAACGGCTGTGTATTTATAGCTGTTTATATGTTTTTTCCGCCTTATAGCGCCACCAAGTGGACAAGCTCCGCAATTTTTTTTATTTGACCAAAGATTCAGATTATACACGTGTGTGTCGAGTTTGGTGAAGATATCTCATTCCATTCAAAAGTTATAGCCATTTTAGTAAAAGTGGCCCCGTCACTTTCGAACCTTTTGGTGGCCCTTTGCGACCGTGAGTCAAAAGTTCAACTTTTTTTTGATAATTATTGATATTCAGTGTCCAGAGAATATTTCTGCACTGGTTTGGTTCCGATCGGGCGAAAAACCTAGGACTAGTTCGCAAAAGTAGGTTTTGGACAAATTTCAAAATGGCGGAAAAATTTGCATACCGGAAATGAAATCGGAGATAGCCATTTTGTTTTGATTGAGCCAAGGATTCCAATGATATAAGACACTTGAGTCTAGGACAAACGGTTTAGGAGTTATGATAGGTTTCGCGTTTCGGGTCGCTATAGCGCCACCTATGGTCCGATTGGGCTGATTCTTTGTGAGGTTCTCCTCGATTTTTGCTCTATCATCTGACCAAGTTTCAAGTCTCTAGGCCTTACGGTTTGGGCTGCCCGTTCAGTTTTACGGCAGAAAAATAATAATAATAATAATAATAATAAAAATCCTAACAAAAACAATAGGGATTCAGTGCTACGCACTCGAACCCCTAATTAAAGCTGCAAGCAGCATTTACCGGGGTTCGAGTATTTAAGGCCTTTACGGCTTCTATACCGTTAGGGTGTTGGCCAACAAGAAATATATGGCTGACACCAGAACATATCCATTACGAAGAATACACTCACAAACAGAAACATACACAGACATGAAATGGTTAAACTATTGTGTTCATTAAGCACAATTACACACACAGACAGATGCACACATATTTTGTTGCACATAAGAGATTTGTATAATAAATAAGTAACAAAATGCTTAAAACTTGCGTTTTTGAGATTTTATATATCATTGTCATGTTTCACTGTAATCATAATCATGTGTAATTGTCAAATATGATATATCTGTATAAATTAAGTTTTAAACTTTGGCTAAATGTGATTTGAAAAGTTATAACAGTGATTTAGTATCACTAACATATAAATTCAAAACTACATAAAGCCATTAAACCCTACAAAGCACTGTTCTATTAACATGTGTAAGCCCATTAGTGGTATTCTACTGCCATCTAGTGGCTATAGTTGTAATTTTATTGAAATAGAGGTACATTGTTTGTAAGCTTTATAACTATTAAATTGCCTTTTTTTTTGCCCAGTGTCCATAAACATATGCTTGTTTTGAATCATATGATTCATAATTTTACTTAGGTTTGTGAAATTTTGTTTTATTTTAGTATTTGTAGACTTTAATCTACACTAGATAAAAAAGCTTATTATGAAATGGCTCTGTAATAGCTGTCCAAATGCAAATCTTTAACATTTTTTTGATAATTATTGACCAAGAGAGTCTGGAGAATTGTACTGCACTGATTTTATTGAGTATGGGTGAAAAACCCAGGACGAGTTCACCAAAGTATGTTTTTAAAATCATCTCACGTATTAAAAGAACAGTTTGATTGACAACATTGGTCCTAGAGGCAAAGTTGTTCAGAATGAGGAGATCTATCATAAGATATGAAGATATAGTGTATATGTGAAGATATCGACGTTTAATTGGGTTTTTAGTTCTATATACAGTAGAAATATCATGTTTTTTTCACCTTTTTAACTGTTATAGCGCCACCTATGGTCCGATCGTCATGAAACTTCACATGCTTGTTAAGGGTCATCGGGTACATGTTGTCACCAATTTTTGTAAAGTTTTGAGTTTTTGTTTAGTTTTTATAGGCTTTTGAGTATGTGTGGTCACACCCCATTTTCTAAATTAGCCCATTATAGCCAACCAAAGGACAAAATTCAACGTTTTTTTGATAATTATTGATCTAGAGAGTCCAGAGAATATTACTGCAGTGGTTTGATCCAGATCGGGCGAAAAACCTAGGACTAGTTCGCAAAAGTAGGTTTTTAACATATTTGTGAATAATTAATGAACGATTTGATTGACAGCAATGGTTCTTGAAACAATTTTTCTCGGCATGAGGAGATCTATCAAATGATATGCATATTGTGTGTATGTGTGAAACGCCGCGCGATTCCAGAGCCAAAAAAACTCGTTAGCGCCAACTAGTGGCCGATTTCTTTCAAAATTCTTACAGACCTTTAGGGCCGTGAGTCGAACATGCCCACCGAGTTTCGTTCTGATTGACCTCCGTTAACCTTGTCAAATAGGTGCTCAAACTTCATTGGCCAATGGCGGCCATGTTTTTTGAGATACGCCAATGTCCTCATAGACACTTGTGCCCCTTTGGTCCAAGTCACTGCATACCAATTTTCAAGTCGATCGGACCTACGGCTGTGTATTTATAGTCATTAACATGTTTTTTCCGTTTTATAGCGCCACCAAGTGGTCAAGCTCAGCAATTTTTTTTTATTTGACCAAGGATCGACCTTCTACACATGTGTACCGAGTTTGGTGAAGATATCTCATTCCGTTCAAAAGTTATAGCCATTTTAGTAAAATTGACCCCTCACTTTCGAACGTTTTGGTGGTCCTTTGCGACCGTGAGTGAAAAATTCAACTTTTTTTGATAATTATTGATATTCAGTGTCCAGAGAATATTTCTGCACTGGTTTGGTTCCGATCGGTTGAAAAACCTAGGACTAGTTCGCAAAAGTAGGTTTCGGACATACGTCCATTTTTCGGGGTCAACCGTGCGTCGCAGCTCAAAAATTTCGCAATACACTTTTGTTCGGACTGACCCAAGGAACGCAACGATGTAAAGTTTTTGAGTCTACGACAAACGGTTTACGAGATTATGGCCAAAATGTAAAAAAATTATTTTTTTTGCGCTGTAGCGCCACCTATGGTCCAATTAGGCTCATTCTTTTTTCAGGAGGTCCCCACAGGGAGCTCTACCTTCTGGCCAAGTTTCAAGTCTCTAGGCCTTACGGTTTGGGCTGCCCGTTCAGTTTTACGGAAAAAAAAAGATTATTTTAGCGATTACAAATAAACATTAAAGCTGCAAGCAGCATTGAGCGGGGTTCGAGTATTTAAGGCCTTTATGGCTTCTATACCGTTAAGGTGTTGGCCAACATGAAATATATGGTTGACACCAGAACATATCCATTACGAAGAATACACTCACAAACAAAAACATACACAGAAATGAAATGGTTAAACTATTGTGTTCATTAAGCATGATTACAGACACGGACAGATGCACACATATTTTGTTGCACATAAGAGATTTGTATAATAAATGATTAGTGGCAAAATACTTACGACTTGTGTTTTTAAGATTTGATATATCATTGTCATGTTTCACTATAATCATAATCATGTGCAATTGTAAAATATGATATATCTGTATAAATTAAGCTTTAAACTTTGTCTAAATGTGATTTGAAAAGGTATAACAGTGATTTAGTATCATTTACATGTGAATTGAAAAGTATATACAGCCATAAAAGCATACAAAGCACTGTTTTGTAATATGTGTAAGCCCATTAGTGGTATTCTACTGCCATCTAGTGGCTATAGTTGTAATTTTGTTGAAATAGAGGTGCATTTTTTGTAAGCTTTATAAGTATTAAATTGCCCTTTTTGCCATAAACATGTGCTTATTTGAATCATATGATGCATGATTTTTACTTAAGTTTGTGAATTTTTGTTTTCTTTTAGTATTTGTAGACTTTTAGGTACACTAGATAAAAAGCATATTATGAAATGGCTCTGTTATAGCTGTCCAAATGCAAATCTTCAACATTTTTTTGATGATTATTGACTAAGAGAGTCTGGAGAATTGTACTGCACTGATTTTATTGAGTATGGGTTGAAAAACCAGGACGAGTTCACCAAAGTATATTTTTAAAATTATCTCATGTATTAAAAGAACAGTTTGATTGACAACATTGGTCCTAGAGGCAAAGTTGTTCAGAATGAGGAGATCTATCATATGATATGAAGATATAGTGTATATGTGAAGATATTGACGTTTAATTGGGTTTTTAGTTCTATATACAATAGAAATATCATGTTTTGACACCTTTTTAACTGTTATAGCGCCACCTATGGTGCGATCGTCATGAAACTTTGCATGCTTGTTAAGGGTCATCTGCTACATGTTGTAACCGATTTTTGTAAAGTTTTGAGTTTTTGTTTAGGTTTTATAGGCTTTTGAGTATATGTGGCCACGCCCATTTTGTAAATGACCCTGTTATAGCCCAAAAAAGGACAAAATTCAACATTTTTTTGATAATTATTGATCTAGAGAGTCCAGAGAATATTTCTGCAGTGGTTTGATCCAGATCGGGCGAAAAACCTAGGACTAGTTCGCAAAAGTAGGTTTTTAACATATTTGTGAATAATTAATGAACGATTTGATTGACAGCAATGGTTCTTGAAGCAATTTTTCTCGGCATGAGGAGATCTATCAAATTATATGCATATTGTGTGGATGTGTGAAACGCCGCGCGATTCCAGAGCCAAAAAATCTCGTTAGCGCCAACTAGTGGCCGATTTCTTTCAAAATTCTTACAGACCTTTAGGGCCGTGAGTCGAACATGCCCACCGAGTTTCGTTCTGATTGACCACCGTTAACCTTGTCAAATAGGTGCTCAAACTTCATTGACCAATGGCGGCCATGTTTTTTGAGATACGCCAATGTCCTCATAGACACTTGTGCCCCTTTGGTCCAAGTCACTGCATACCAATTTTCAAGTCGATCGGACTAACGGCTGTGTATTTATAGTCAATAACATGTTTTTTCCGATTTATAGCGCCACCAAGGGGTCAAGCTCAGCAATTTTTTTTATTTGACCAAGGATCGAGCTTCTACACATGTGTACCGAGTTTGGTGAAGATATCTCATTCCTATCAAAAGTTATAGCCATTTTAGTAAAAGTGGCCCCTCACTTTCGAACGTTTTGGTGGCCCTTTGCGACCGTGAGTGAAAAATTCAACTTTTTTTTGATAATTATTGATATTCAGTGTCCAGAGAATATTCCTGCACTGGTTTGGTTCCGATCGGGCGAAAAACCTAGGACTAGTTCGCAAAAGTAGGTTTTGGACATAACTCAAGTTTATGGGAAAACGGGGCCTCCGGGACCCCAAATCACAGATGAGTATTTGACAATTGTCTAGACCCAGGGATTCCAAAAATGTAATTTTTTTGAGTCTACGACACACGGTTTGGGAGTTATGATGACTTTCGCGTTTTTGGTCGCTATAGCGCCACCTATGGTCCGATTGGGCTGATTCTTTGTGAGGTTCTCCTCGATTTTTGCTCTATCATTTGACCAAGTTTCAAGTCTCTAGCACTTACGGTTTGGGCTGCACGTTCAGTTTTACGGCAGAAAAATAATAATAATAATAATAAAAACCTTAACAATTACAATAGGGATTCAGTGCTACGCACTCGAACCCCTAATTAAAGCTGCAAGCAGCATTGAGCGGGGTTCGAGTATTTAAGGCCTTTTTGGGCTTTTATGCTGATAAGGTGCAGTTCAACATGAAATAAATGACATATCATATGAAGATGTACTGTTTGAGTGAATATATGAGCATTTTTTTATTGTAGCAATTTGAGGTCATTTAATATAGAATTTTCATATTTTGGACACCTTTTTAACTGTTATAGCGCCACCTATAGTCCGATCTTCATGAAACTTTGCATGCTTGTTAAGGGTCATCTGTTACACATTTTCACCAACTTTTGTAAAGTTTTGAGTTTTTGTTTAGTTTTTATAGGCTTTTGAGTATGTGTGGTCACACCCCTTTTTCTAAATTAGCTCATTATAGCCAACCAAAGGACAAAATTCAACATTTTTTCGATAATTATTGATGAGGAGAGTCCAGAGAATATTACTGCAGTGGTTTGATCGAGATCGGGCGAAAAACCTAGGACTAGTTCGCAAAAGTAGGTTTTTAACATATTTGTGAATAATTAATGAACGATTTGATTGACAGCAATGGTTCTTGAGGCAAAGTTTCTCGGCATGAGGAGATCTATCAAACGATATGTATCTTGTGTGAATGAGTGAAGCGCCGCGCGATTACAGAGCCAAAAAATTCGTTAGCGCCAACTAGTGGCCGATTTCTTTCAAAATTCTTACAGACCTTTAGGGCCATGAGTCAAACATGCCCACCGAGTTTGGTTCCGATCGACCTCCGTTAACCTTGTCAAATAGGTGCTCAAACTTCATTGGCCAATGGCGGCCATGTTTTTTGAGATACGCCAATGTCCTCATAGACACTTGTGCCCCTTTGGTCAAAGAGACTGCATACCAATTTTGAAGTCGATCGGACTAACGGCTGTGTATTTATAGTCAATAATATGTTTTTTCCGTTTTATAGCGCCACCAAGTGTTCAAGCTCCGAATTTTTTTTTGATTTGACCAAGGATCGAGCTTATACACATGTGTACCGAGTTTGGTGAAGATATCTCATTCCGTTCAAATGTTATAGCCATTTTAGTAAAATTGACCCCTAACTTTCGAACGTTTTGGTGGCCCTTTATGACCATGAGTCAAAAATTCAACTTTTTTTTGATAATTATTGATATTCAGTGTCCAGAGAATATTCCTGCACTGGTTTGGTTCCGATCGGGCGAAAAACCTAGGACTAGTTCGCAAAAGTAGGTTTCGGACAAACGTCCAGTTTTCGGGGTCAAGCGTACGTCGCAGCTCAAAAATTTTGCAATACACTTTTGTTCGGCCTGACCCAAGGAACGCAACGATGTAAAGTTTTTGAGGCTACGACAAACGGTTTACGAGATTATGGCCAAAATGTCAAAAAAATTGTTTTTTTGCGCTCTAGCGCCACCTATGGTCAGATTAGGCTCATTCTTTTTTCAGGATGTCCCCACAGGGAGCTCTACCTTCTGGCTAAGTTTCAAGTCTCTAGGTCTTACGGTTTGGGCTGCACGTTCAGTTTTAGGAAAAAAAAAAGATTATTTTAGCGATTACAAATAAACATTAAAGCTGCAAGCAGCATTGAGCGGGGTTCGAGTATTTAAGGCCTTTATGGCTTCTATACCGTTAAGGTGTTGGCCAACATGAAATATATGGTTGACACCAGAACATATCCATTACGAAGAATACACTCACAAACAAAAACATACACAGAAATGAAATGGTTAAACTATTGTGTTCATTAAGCATGATTACAGACACGGACAGATGCACACATATTTTGTTGCACATAAGAGATTTGTATAATAAATGATTAGTGACAAAATACTTAAGACTTGTGTTTTTAAGATTTGATATATCATTGTCATGTTTCACTATAATCATAATCATGTGCAATTGTAAAATATGATATATCTGTATAAATTAAGCTTTAAACTTTGGCTAAATGTGATTTGAAAAGGTATAACAGTGATTTAGTATCATTTACATATGAATTGAAAAGTATATACAGCCATAAAAGCATACAAAGCACTGTTCTGTAATATGTGTAAGCCCATTAGTGGTATTCTACTGCCATCTAGTGGCTATAGTTGTAATTTTGTTGAAATAGAGGTGCATTTTTTGTAAGCTTTATAAGTATTAAATTGCCCTTTTTGCCATAAACATGTGCTTATTTGAATCATATGATGCATGATTTTTACTTAAGTTTGTGAATTTTTGTTTTATTTTAGTATTTGTAGACTTTTAGGTACACTAGATAAAAAGCATATTATGAAATGGCTCTGTTATAGCTGTCCAAATGCAAATCTTCAACATTTTTTTGATGATTATTGACTAAGAGAGTCTGGAGAATTGTACTGCACTGATTTTATTGAGTATGGGTTGAAAAACCAGGACGAGTTCACCAAAGTATATTTTTAAAATTATCTCATGTATTAAAAGAACAGTTTGATTGACAACATTGGTCCTAGAGGCAAAGTTGTTCAGAATGAGGAGATCTATCATATGATATGAAGATATTGTGTATATGTGAAGATATTGACGTTTAATTGGGTTTTTAGTTCTATATACAATAGAAATATCATGTTTTGACACCTTTTTAACTGTTATAGCGCCACCTATGGTGCGATCGTCATGAAACTTTGCATGCTTGTTAAGGGTCATCTGTTACATGTTGTCACCGATTTTTGTAAAGTTTTGAGTTTTTGTTTAGGTTTTATAGGCTTTTGAGTATATGTGGCCACGCCCATTTTGTAAATGACCCTGTTATAGCCCAAAAAAGGACAAAATTCAACATTTTTTTGATAATTATTGATCTAGAGAGTCCAGAGAATATTTCTGCAGTGGTTTGATCCAGATCGGGCGAAAAACCTAGGACTAGTTCGCAAAAGTAGGTTTTTAACATATTTGTGAATAATTAATGAACGATTTGATTGACAGCAATGGTTCTTGAAGCAATTTTTCTCGGCATGAGGAGATCTATCAAATGATATGCATATTGTGTGGATGTGTGAAACGCCGCGCGATTCCAGAGCCAAAAAAACTCGTTAGCGCCAACTAGTGGCCGATTTCTTTCAAAATTCTTACAGACCTTTAGGGCCGTGAGTCGAACATGCCCACCGAGTTTCGTTCTGATTGACCTCCGTTAACCTTGTCAAATAGGTGCTCAAACTTCATTGACCAATGGCGGCCATGTTTTTTGAGATACGCCAATGTCCTCATAGACACTTGTGCCCCTTTGGTCCAAGTCACTGCATACCAATTTTCAAGTCGATCGGACTAACGGCTGTGTATTTATAGTCAATAACATGTTTTTTCCGATTTATAGCGCCACCAAGGGGTCAAGCTCAGCAATTTTTTTTTATTTGACCAAGGATCGAGCTTATACACATGTGTACCGAGTTTGGTGAAGATATCTCATTCCGTTCAAAAGTTATAGCCATTTTAGTAAAAGTGGCCCCGTCGGTATTGAACGTTTGTGTGGCTCTTTGCCACCTTGAGTGAAAAATTGTACTTTTTTTTGATAATTATTGATATTCAGTGTCCAGAGAATATTCCTGCACTGGTTTGGTTCTGATCGGGCGAAAAACCTAGGACTAGTTCGCAAAAGTAGGTTTCGGATTCACGTCCATTTTTCGGGGTCAACCGTGCGTCGCAGCTCAAAAATTCCGTAATACACTTTTGTTCGGCCTGACCCAAGGAACGCAATGATGTAAAGTTTTTGAGTCTACGACAAGCGGTTTACGAGATTATGGCCATAATGTCAAAATTTTTTGTTTTTTGCGCTGTAGCGCCACCTATGGTCCGATTGGGCTGATACTTTGATAGGTTCTCCTCGATTTTTGCTCTATCTTTTGACCAAGTTTCAAGTCTCTAGGCCTTACGGTTTGGGCTGCACGTTCAGTTTTACGGCGGAAAAATAATAATAATAAAAATCCTAACAATTACAATAGGGTTTCAGTGCTACGCACTCGAACCCCTAATTAAAGCTGCAAGCAGCATTGAGCGGGGTTCGAGTATTTAAGGCCTTTACGGCTTCTATACCGTTAGGGTGTTGGCCAACATGAAATATATGGCTGACACCAGAACATATCCATTATGAAGAATTCACCGACAAACAGAAACTTACATTGACATGAAATGGTTAAACTGTTATGTTCATTAAGCATGATTACACACAGACAGATGCACACACATTTTGTTGCACGTAAGAGATTTCTTTAATAATATAACAGGTCCTTTTAAGAGTTTATATCCCATTTTCAGGTCTCACTGTAACCAAAATCTGGTTTAACTGTAAAAACATGTGTCTGTATGAAGAAAATGGTAAATTTTGACAGCAGTGATCCTAGAGACAAAGTTTTTTAGAATGAGGCAATCTGTCATATGATATGAAGATATAGTTTATATGTGAGTATATAGACGTTTTATTGTGATTTCAGTTCATTTACAATCGAAATATCATGTTTTTGACACCTTTTTAACTGTTATAGCGCCACCTGTGGTCCGATCTTCATGAAACTTCACATGCTTGTTAGGAGTCATCGGGTACATGTTGTCACCAATTTTTGTAAAGTTTTGAGTTTTTGTTTAGGTTCTATAGGCTTTTGAGTATATGTGGCAACACCCCTTTTCTAAATGACCCTGTTATAGCCAACCAAAGGACAAAATTCAACATTTTTTTGATAATTATTCATCTAGAGAGTCCAGAGAATATTACTACAGTGGTTTGATGTAGATCGGGCAAAAAACCTAGGACTAGTTCGCAAAAGTAGGTTTTTAACATATTTGTGAATAATTAATGAACAATTTGATTGACAGCAATAGTTCTTGAGACAAAATTTCTTGGCATGAGGAGATCTATCAAATGATATGAATAATGTGTGGATGAGTGAAACGCCGCGCGATTACAGAGCCAAAAAACTCGTTAGCGCCAACTAGTGGCCGATTTCTTTCAAAATTCTTACAGACCATTCGGGGCATGAGTCAAACATGGCCACCGAGTTTGGTTCCGATCGACCTCCGTTAACCTTGTCAAATAGGTGCTCAAACTTCATTGGCCAATGGCGGCCATGTTTTTTGAGATATGCCAATGTCCTCATAGACACTTGTGCCCCTTTGGTCCAAGAGACTGCATACCAATTTTGAAGTCGATCGGACTAACGGCTGTGTATTTATAGTCAATAATATGTTTTTTCCGTTTTATAGCGCCACCAAGTGTTCAAGCTCCGCAATTTTTTTTGATTTGACCAAGGATCGAGCTTATACACATGTGTACCGAGTTTGGTGAATATATCTCATTCTGTTCAAAAGTTATAGCCATTTGAGTAAAATTGACCCCCCACTTTCGAACGTTTTGGTGGTCCTTTGCGACCGTGAGTCAAAAGTTCAACTTTTTTTTGATAATTATTGATATTCAGTGTCCAGAGAATTTTTCTGCACTGGTTTGGTTCCGATCGGGTGAAAAACCTAGGACTAGTTCGCAAAAGTAGGTTTCGGATTCACGTCCATTTTTCGGGGTCAACCGTGCGTCGCAGCTCAAAAATTTTGTAATACACTTTTGTTCGGCCTGACCCAAGGAACGCAACGATGTAAAGTTTTTGAGTCTACGACAAGCGGTTTACGAGATTATGGCCAAAATGTCAAAAATTTTAGTTTTTTGCGCTGTAGCGCCACCTATGGTCCGATTGGGCTGATACTTTGATAGGTTCTCCTCGATTTTTGCTCTATCTACTGACCAAGTTTCAAGTCTCTAGGCCTTACGGTTTGGGCTGCACGTTCAGTTTTACGGCAGAAAAAAAATAATAATAATAATAATAATAATAAATATAGCTGCAAGCAGCAATTAACGGGGTTCGAGTATTTAAGGGCTTTATGGCTTCTATACTGTTAGGGTGTTGGCCAACATGAAATATATGGCTGACACCAGAACATATCCATTATGAAGAATACACTCACAAACAGAAACTTACATTGAAATGAAATGGTTAAACTGTTATGTTCATTAAGCATGACCACAAACAGACAGATGCACACATATTTTGTTGTACATATGAGATTTGTTTAATAAATAAGTGACAAAATGCTTAAGACTTGTGTTTTTAAGATTTGATATATCATTGTCATGTTTCACTGTAATCATAATCATGTGTAATTGTCAAATATGATATATCTGTATAAATTAAGTTTTAAACTTTGGCTAAATGTGATTTGAAAAGTTATAACAGTGATTAAGTATCATTTACATATGAATTCAAAACTATATAAAGCCATTAAACCATACAAAGCACTGTTCTATTAATATGTGTGTAAGCCCATTAGTGGTCTTCTACTGCCATCTAGTGGCTATAGTTGTAATTTTATTGAAATAGAGGTACATTGTTTGTAAGCTTTATAACTATTAAATTGCCTTTTTTTGCCCAGTGTCCATAAACATATGCTTTTTTGAATAATATGATGCATAATTTTACTTAGGTTTGTGAAATTTTGTTTTATTTTAGTATTTGTAGACTTTAATCTACACTAGATAAAAAAGCTTATTATGAAATGGCTCTGTTATAGCTGTCCAAATGCAAATCTTTAACATTTTTTTTGATAATTATTGACTAAGAGAGTCTGGAGAATTGTACTGCACTGATTTTATTGAGTATGGGTGGAAAACCCAGGACCAGTTCACCAAAGTATGTTTTTAAATTTATCTCATGTATTAAAAGAACAGTTTGATTGACAACATTGGTCCTAGAGGCAAAGTTGTTCAGAATGAGGAGATCTATCATATGATATAAATATATAGTGTATATGTGAAGATATTGATGTTTAATTGGGTTTTTAGTTCTATACACAATAGAAATATCATGTTTTTGACACATTTTTAACTGTTATAGCGCCACCTATGGTCTGATCTTCATGAAACTTTGCATACTTGTTGGGGGTCACCTGGTACATGTTGACACCCGTTTTTGTAAAGTTTTGAGTTTTTGTTTAGTTTTTATAGGCTTTTGAGTATGTGTGGTCACACCCACTTTTCTAAATTAGCCCATTATAGCCAACCAAAGGACAAAATTCAACATTTTTTTGATAATTATTGAGCTAGAGAGTCCAGAGAATATTACTGCAGTGGTTTGATCCAGATCGGGCGAAAAACCTAGGACTAGTTCGCAAAAGTAGGTTTTTAACATATTTGTGAATAATTAATGAAGGATTTGATTGAGAGCAATGGTTCTTGAGTCAAAGTTTCTCGGCATGAGGGGATCTATCAAATGATATGCATATTGTGTGGATGTGTGAAACGCCGCGTGATTACAGAGCCAAAAATACTCGTTAGCGCCAACTAGTGGCCAATTTCTTTCAAAATTCTTACAGACCTTTAGGGGCATGAGTCGAACATGCTCACCGAGTTTCGTTCTGATTGACCTCTGTTAACCTTGTCAAATAGGTGCTCCAACTTCATTGACCAATGGCGGCCATGTTTTTTGAGATACGCCAATGTCCTCATAGATACTTGTGGCCCTTGGGTCCAAGACACTGCATACCAATTTTCAAGTCGATCGGACTAACGGCTGTGTATTTATAGCTGTTTATATGTCTTTTCCACCGTATAGCGCCACCAAGTGGAAAAGCTCCGCAATTTTTTTGATTTGACCAAAGATTAAGCTTATACACACGTGTACCGAGTTTGGTGAAGATATCTCATTCCATCCAAAAGTTATAGCCGTTTTAGTAAAAGTGGCCCCGTCACTTTCGAACGTTTTGGTGGCCCTTTGCGACCGTGAGTCAAAATTTCAACTTTTTTTTGATAATTATTGATATTCAGTGTCCAGAGAATATTTCTGCACTGGTTTGGTTCCGATCGGGCGAAAAACCTAGGACTAGTTCGCAAAAGTAGGTTTTGGACAAATTTCAAAATGGCGGAAAAATTTGCATACCGGAAATGAAATCGGAGATAGCCATTTTGTTTTGATTGAGCCAAGGATTCCAATGATATAAGACACTTGAGTCTAGGACAAACGGTTTAGGAGTTATGATAGGTTTCGCGTTTCGGTTCGCTATAGCGCCACCTATGGTCCGATTGGGCTGATTCTTTGTGAGGTTCTCCTCGATTTTTGCTCTATCATCTGACCAAGTTTCAAGTCTCTAGGCCTTACGGTTTGGGCTGCCCGTTCAGTTTTACGGCAGAAAAATAATAATAATAAAAATCCTAACAATTACAATAGGGATTCAGTGCTACGCACTCGAACCCCTAAATATAGCTGCAAGCAGCAATTAACGGGGTTCGAGTGTTTAAGGCCTTTACGGCGTCTATACCGTTAAGGTGTTGGCCAACATGAAATATATGGCTGACACCAGAA
The DNA here is from genome assembly GCF_049309525.1 of Garra rufa. Lineage (NCBI taxonomy): Eukaryota > Metazoa > Chordata > Actinopteri > Cypriniformes > Cyprinidae > Garra > Garra rufa. Next base: position 66,216 of record NW_027394285.1, read on the forward strand.
CATATCCATTACGAAGAATACACTCACAAACAGAAACATACACAGAAATGAAATGGTTAAACTATTGTGTTGATTAAGCATGATTACAGACACAGACAGATGCACACATATTGTGTTGCACATAAGAGATTTGTACAATAAATGATAAGTGACAACATGCTTAAAACTTGTGTTTTTAAGATTTGATATATCATTGTCATGTTTCACTATTATCATAATCATGTGTAATTGTCAATTTTGATATATCTGTATAAATTAAGTTTTAAACTTTGGCTAAATGTGATTTGAAAAGTTATAACAGTGATTTAGTATCACTTACATATCAATTCAAAACTATATAAAGCCATTAAACCATACAAAGCACTGTTCTGGTAAATCTGTATGTGTAAGCCCATTAGTGGTATTCTACTGCCATCTAGTGGCTATAGTTGTAATTTGGTTGAAATAGAGGTGCATTGTTTTAAGCTTTATAACTATTAAATTGCCTTTTTTTGCCCAGTGTCCATAAACATATGCTTGTTTTGAATCATATGATATATAATTTTACTTAGGTTTGTGAATTTTTGTTTTATTTTAGTATTTGTAGACTTTAATGTACACTAGATAAAAAGCATATTATGAAATGGCCCTGTTATAGCTGTCCAAATGCAAATGTTCAACAGTTTTTTGATAATTACTGACCAAAAGAGTCTGGAGAATTGTACTGCACTGATTTTTTTGAGTATGGGTTGAAAACCCAGGACGAGTTCACCAAAGTATGTTTTTTAAATGATCTCACGTTTTAAAAGAACAGTTTGATTGACAACATTGGTCCTAGAGGCAAAGTTGTTCAGAATGAGGAGATCTATCATATGATATGAAGATATAGTGTATATGTGAATATTGGACGTTTCATTGGGTTTTTAGTTCTTTATACAATAGAAATATCATGTTTTTGACACCTTTTTAACTGTTATAGCGCCACCTATGGTCCGATCTTCATGAAACTTTGCATGCTTGTTGAAGGTCACCTGGTACATATTGACACCCATTTTTGTAAAGTTTTGAGTTTTTGTTTAGTTTTTATAGGCTTTTGAGTATGTGTGGTCACACTCCCTTTTCTAAATTAGCCCATTATAGCCAACCAAAGGACAAAATTCATCATTTTTTTGATAATTATTGATCTAGAGAGTCCAGAGAATATTACTGCAGTGGTTTGATCCAGATCAGGCGAAAAACCTAGGACTAGTTCGCAAAAGTAGGTTTTTAACATATTTGTGAATAATTAATGAACGATTTGATTGACAGCAATGGTTCTTGAAGCAATTTTTCTCGGCATGAGGAGATCTATCAAATGATATGCATATTGTGTGGATGAGTGAAACGCCGCGCGATTACAGAGCCAAAAAACTCGTTAGCGCCAACTAGTGGCCGATTTCTTTCAAAATTCTTACAGACCATTAGGGGCGAGAGTCAAACATGGCCACCGAGTTTCGTTCTGATTGACCTCTGTTAACCTTGTCAAATAGGTGCTCAAACTTCATTGGCCAATGGCGGCCATGTTTTTTGAGATACGCCAATGTCCTCATAGATACTTGTGGCCCTTTGGCCCAAGACACTGCATACCAATTTTCAAGTTGATCGGACTAACGGCTGTGTATTTATAGCTGTTTATATGTCTTCTCCGCCTTATAGCGCCACCAAGTGGACAAGCTCCGCAATTTTTTTGATTTGGCCAAAGATTCAGCTTATACACGTGTGTGTCGAGTTTGGTGAAGATATCTCATTCCATTCAAAAGTTATAGCCATTTTAGTAAAAGTGGCCCCGTCACTTTCGAACGTTTTTGTGGCCCTTTACGACCGTGAGTCAAAAGTTCAACTTTTTTTTGATAATTATTGATATTCAGTGTCCAGAGAATATTTCTGCACTGGTTTGGTTCCGATCGGGCGAAAAACCTAGGACTAGTTCGCAAAAGTAGGTTTTGGACAAATTTCAAAATGGCGGAAAAATTTGCATACCGGAAATGAAATCGGAGATAGCCATTTTGTTTTGATTGAGCCAAGGATTCCAATGATATAAGTCACTTGAGTCTAGGACAAACGGTTTAGGAGTTATGATAGGTTTCGCGTTTCGGTTCGTTATAGCGCCACCTATGGTCCGATTGGGCTCATACTTTGATAGGTTCTCCTCGATTTTTGCTCTATCTGCTGACCAAGTTTCAAGTCTCTAGGCCTTACGGTTTGGGCTGCCCGTTCAGTTTTACGGCAGAAAAATAATAATAATAATAATAATAATAATAATAATAATAATAAAAATCCTAACAAAAACAATAGGGATTCAGTGCTACGCACTCGAACCCCTAAATATAGCTGCAAGCAGCAATTAACGGGGTTCGAGTATTTAAGGCCTTTACGGCTTCTACACCGTTAGGGTGTTGGCCAACATGAAATATATGGCTGACACCAGAACATATCCATTACGAAGAATACACTCACAAACAGAAACATACACAGAAATGAAATGGTTAAACTATTGTGTTCATTAAGCATGATTACAGACACAGACAGATGCACACATATTTTGTTGCACATAAGAGATTTGTACAATAAATGATAATTGACAACATGCTTAAAACTTGTGTTTTTAAGATTTGATATATCATTGTCATGTTTCACTGTAATCATAATCATGTGTAATTGTCAAATATGATATATCTGTATAAATTAAGCTTTAAACTTTGGCTAAATGTGATTTGAAAAGTTATAACAGTGATTTGGTATCACTTACATATAAATTTAAAACTACATAAAGCCATTAACCCCTACAAAGCACTGTTCTATTAACGTGTAAGCCCATTAGTGGTATTCTATTGCCATCTAGTGGCTATAGTTGTAATTTTATTGAAATAGAGGTGCATTGTTTTTAAGCTTTATAACAATTACAAAGTTTATTTTGCCCAATGTCCATAAACATATGCTTGTTTTGAATCATACGATGCATGATTTTACTTAAGTTTCTGAATTTTTTTTCTTTTAGTATTTGTAGACTTTAATGTACACTAGATAAAAAGCATATTATGAAATGGCTCTGTTATAGCTGACCAAATGCAAATGTTCAACATTTTTTTGATAATTACTGACCAAGAGAGTCTGGAGAACTGAACTGCACTGATTTTATTGAGTATGGGTTGAAAATCCAGGACGAGTTCACCAAACTATGTTTTTTAAATGATCTCATGTTTTAAAAGAACAGTTTGATTGACAACATTGGTCCTAGAGGCATAGTTGTTCAGAATGAGGAGATCTATCATATGATATGAAGATATAGTATATATGTGAAGATATTGACGTTTAATTAGGATTTTAGTTCTATATACAATAGAAATATCATGTTTTTGACACCTTTTTAACTGTTATAGCGCCACCTATGGTCCGATCTTCATGAAACTTTGCATGCTTGTTAAGGGTCATCTGCTACATGTTGTCACCCATTTTTGTAAAGTTTTGAGTTTTTGTTTAGGTTTTATAGGCTTTTGGATATATGTTGCCATGCCCATTTTACTAAATTAGCCCATTATAGCCAACCACAGGACAAAATTCAACATTTTTTTGATAATTATTGATCTAGAGAGTCCAGAGAATATTACTGCAGTGGTTTGATCCAGATCGGGCGAAAAACCTAGGATTAGTTCGCAAAAGTAGGTTTTTAACATATTTGTGAATAATTAATGAACGATTTGATTGACAGCAATGGTTCTTGAGTCAAAGTTTCTCTGCATGAGGGGATCTATCAAATGATATGCATATTGTGTGGATGTGTGAAACGCCGCGTGATTACAGAGCCAAAAATACTCGTTAGCGCCAACTAGTGGCCGATTTCTTTCAAAATTCTTACAGACCTTTAGGGGCATGAGTCGAACATGCTCACCGAGTTTCGTTCTGATTGACCTCTGTTAACCTTGTCAAATAGGTGCTCCAACTTCATTGGCCAATGGCGGCCATGTTTTTTGAGATACGCCAATGTCCTCATAGATACTTGTGGCCCTTTGGTCCAAGACACTGCATACCAATTTTCAAGTCGATCGGACTAACGGCTGTGTATTTATAGCTGTTTATATGTTTTTTCCGCCTTATAGCGCCATCAAGTGGACAAGCTCCGCAATTTTTTTGATCTGACCAAAGATTAAGCTTATACACGTGTGTGTTGAGTTTGGTGAAGATATCTCATTCCATTCAAAAGTTATAGCCATTTTAGTAAAAGTGGCCCCGTCACTTTCGAACGTTTTGGTGGCCCTTTGCGACCGTGAGTCAAAAGTTCAACTTTTTTTTGATAATTATTGATATTCAGTGTCCAGAGAATATTTCTGCACTGGTTTGGTTCCGATCGGGCGAAAAACCTAGGACTAGTTCGCAAAAGTAGGTTTTGGACAAATTTCAAAATGGCGGAAAAATTTGCATACCGGAAATGAAATCGGAGATAGCCATTTTGTTTTGATTGACCCAAGGATTTAAATGATATAAGACACTTGAGTCTACGACAAACGGTTTAGGAGTTAAGAGAGGTTTCGCGTTTTGGTTCGCTATAGCGCCACCTATGGTCCGATTGGGCTGATTCTTTGTGAGGTTCTCCTCGATTTTTGCTCTATCATCTGACCAAGTTTCAAGTCTCTAGGCCTTACGGTTTGGGCTGCCCGTTCAGTTTTACGGCAGAAAAATAATAATAAAAATCCTAACAATTACAATAGGGATTCAGTGCTACGCACTCGAACCCCTAATTAAAGCTGCAAGCAGCATTGAGCGGGGTTCGAGTATTTAAGGCCTTTTTCGGCTTTTACGCTGTTAGGGTGCAGGCCAACATCAAATAAATGACATATCATATGAAGATGTAGTGTTTGAGTGAATATATGAGCATTTTTTTATTGTAGCAATTTCAGGCCATTTAATATGGAATTTTCATATTTTGGACACCTTTTTAACTGTTATAGCGCCACCTATGGTGCGATCATCATGAAACTTTGCATGCTTGTCGATGGTCACCTCGTACATGTTGACACCAATTTTTGTAAAGTTTTGAGTTTTTGTTTAGCTTTTATAGGCTTTTGAGTATGTGTGGTCATAACCCTTTTTCTAAATGAGCCCATTATAGCCAACCAAAGGACAAAATTCAACATTTTTTTGATAATTATTGATCTGGAGAGTCCAGAGAATATTACTGCAGTGGATTGATCCAGATCGGGCGAAAAACCCAGGACTAGTTCGCAAAAGTAGGTTTTTAACATATTTGTGAATAATTAATGAAGGATTTGATTGACAGCAATGGTCCTTGAGGCAAAGTTTCTCGGCATGAGGAGATCTATCAAACGATATGTATCTTGTGTGGATGAGTGAAACGCCGCGCGATAACAGAGCCAAAAAAGTCGTTAGCGCCAACTAGTGGCCGATTTCTTTCAAAATTCTTACAGACTTTTAGGGCCATGAGTCAAACATGCCCATCGAGTTTGGTTCCGATCGACCTCCGTTAACCTTGTCAAATCGGTGCTCAAACTTCATTGGCCAATGGCGGCCATGTTTTTTGAGATACGCCAATGTCCTCATAGACACTTGTGCCCCTTTGGTCCAAGTCACTGCATACCAATTTTCAAGTCGATCGGACTAACGACTGTGTATTTATAGTCAATAATATGTTTTTTCCGTCTTATAGCGCCACCAAGTGATCAAGCTCCGCAATTTGTTTTGATTTGACCAAGGATCGAGCTTATACACATGTGTACCGAGTTTGGTGAAGATATCTCATTCCGTTAAAATATTATAGCCATTTTAGTAAAATTGACCCCTCACTTTCGAACGTTTTGGTGGTCCTTTACGACCGTGAGTGAAAAATTAAACTTTTTTTTGATAATTATTGATATTCAGTGTCCAGAGAAAATTCCTGCACTGGTTTGGTTCCGATCGGGTTAAAAACCTAGGACTAGTTCGCAAAAGTAGGTTTCGGATTCACGTCCATTTTTCGGGGTCAACCGTGCGTCGCAACTCAAAAATTTCGTAATACACTTTTGTTCGGCTTGACCCAAGGATCGCAGCGATGTAAAGTTTTTGAGTCTACGACAAGCGGTTTACGAGATTATGGCCAAAATGTCAAAAATTTTAGTTTTTTGCGCTGTAGCGCCACCTATGGTCCGATTGGGCTGATACTTTGATAGGTTCTCCTCGATTTTTGCTCTATCTTCTGACCAAGTTTCAAGTCTCTAGCACTTACGGTTTGGGCTGCACGTTCAGTTTTACGGCAGAAAAATAATAATAATAATAATAATAATAAATATAGCTGCAAGCAGCAATTAACGGGGTTCGAGTATTTAAGGCCTTTACGGCTTCTATACCGTTAGGGTGTTGGCCAACACGAAATATATGGCTGACACCAGACCATATCCATTATGAAGAATTCAATCACAAACAGAAACATACACAGAAATGAAATGGTTAAACTATTGTGTTCATTAAGCATGATTACAGACACAGACAGATGCACACATATTTTGTTGCTCATAAGAGATTTGTATAATAAATGATAAGTGACAACATGCTTAAGACTTGTGTTTTTAAGATTTGATATATCATTTTCATGTTTTACTGTAATCATAATCATGTGTAATTGTCAAATATGATATATCTGTATAAATTAAGCTTTAAACTTTGGCTAAATGTGATTTGAAAAGTTATAACAGTGATTTAGTATAATTTACATATAAATTCAAAACTATATACAGCCATTAAACCATACATAGCACTGTTCCAATAATATGTGTGAGCCCATTAGTGGTATTCTACTGCCATCTAGTGGCTATAGTTGTAATTTTGTTGAAATAGAGGTGCATTTTTTTTAAAGCTTTATAACTACTAAATTGCCTTTTTTTTGCTCAGTGTCCATAAACATATGCTTGTTTTGAATCATATGATACATAATTTTACTTAGGTCTGTGAATTTTTGTTTTATTTAAGTATTTGTAGACTTCTAATGTACACTAGATGAAAAGCATATTATGAAAATGCCCTGTTTTAGCTGTCCAAATGCAAATGTTCAACTTTTTTTGATAATTACTGACCAAGAGAGTCTGGAGAATTGTACTGCAGTGATTGTATTGACTATGAGTTCAAAACCCAGGACGAGTTCACCAAAGTATGTTTTTTAAATTATCTCACGTATTAAAAGAACAGTTTGATTGACAACAGTGGTCCTAGAGGCAAAGTTGTTCAGAATGTGGAGATGTATCATATGATATGAAGATATAGTGTATATGTGAATATTTGGACGTTTCATTGGGTTTTTAGTTCTTTATACAATAGAAATATCATGTTTTTGACACCTTTTTAACTGTTATAGCGCCACCTATTGTCTAATCTTCATGAAACATGGCATGCTTGTTAAGGGTCATCTTCTACATGTTTTCACCAATTTTTGTAAAGTTTTGAGTTTTTGTTTAGGTTCTATAGCCTTTTGAATGTATGTGGCCACGCCCCGTTTGTAAATGACCCTGTTATAGCCAACCAAAGGACAAAATTCCACATTTTTTTGATAATTATTGATCTAGAGAGTCCAGAGAATATTACTGCAGTGGTTTGATCCAGATCGGGCAAAAAACCTAGGACTAGTTCGCAAAAGTAGGTTTTTAACAAATGTGTGAATAATTAATGAATGATTTGATTGACAGCAATGGTTCTTGAAGCAATTTTTCTCGGCATGAGGAGATCTATCAAATGATATGCATATTGTGTGGATGTGTGAAACGCCGCGCGATTACAGAGCCAAAAAACTCGTTAGCGCCAACTAGTGGCCGATTTCTTTCAAAATTCTTGCAGACCTTTAGGGCTGTGAGTCGAACATGCTCACCGAGTTTCGTTCTGATTGACCTCCGATAACCTTGTCAAATAGGTGCTCAAACTTCAATTGCCAATGGCGGCCATGTTTTTTGAGATTCGCCAATGTCCTCATAGACACTTGTGCCCCTTTGGCCCAAGACACTGCATACCAATTTTCAAGTCGATCGGACTAACGGCTGTGTATTTATAGCTGTTTATATGTCTTCTCCGCTTTATAGCGCCACCAAGTGGACAAGCTCCGCAATTTTTTTGATTGGACCAAAGATTCAGCTTATACACGTGTGTGTCGAGTTTGGTGAAGATATCTCATTCCATTCAAAAGTTATAGCCATTTTAGTAAAAGTGGCCCCGTCACTTTCGAACGTTTTTGTGGCCCTTTGCGACCGTGAGTCAAAAGTTCAACTTTTTTTTGATAATTATTGATATTCAGTGTCCAGAGAATATTTCTGCACTGGTTTGGTTCTGATCGGGCGAAAAACCTAGGACTAGTTCGCAAAAGTAGGTTTTGGACAAATTTCAAAATGGCGGAAAAATTTGCATACCGGAAATGAAATCGGAGATAGCCATTTTGTTTTGATTGAGCCAAGGATTCCAGTGATATAAGACACTTGAGTCTAGGACAAACGGTTTAGAAGTTATGATAGGTTTTGCGTTTCGGTTCGCTATAGCGCCACCTATGGTCCGATTGGGCTGATTCTTTGTGAGGTTCTCCTCGATTTTTGCTCTATCATCTGACCAAGTTTCAAGTCTCTAGGCCTTACGGTTTGGGCTGCCCGTTCAGTTTTACGGCAGAAAAATAATAATAATAATAATAATAATAATAAAAATCCTAACAAAAACAATAGGGATTCAGTGCTACGCACTCGAACCCCTAATAAATATAGCTGCAAGCAGCAATTAACGGGGTTCGAGTATTTAAGGGCTTTATGGCTTCTATACCGTTAGGGTGTTGGCCAACACGAAATATATGGCTGACACCAGAACATATCCATTATGAAGAATTCAATCACAAACAGGAACATACACAGAAATGAAATGGTTAAAGTATTGTGTTCATTAAGCATGATTACAGACACAGACAGATGCACACATATTTTGTTGCACATAAGAGATTTGTACAATAAATGATAAGTGACAACATGCTTTAGACTTGTGTTTTTAAGATTTGATATATCATTGTCATGTTTCACTGTAATCATAATCATGTGTAATTGTCAAATATGATATATCTGTATAAATTAACTTTTAAACTTTGGCTAAATGTGATTTGAAAAGTAATATCAGTGATTTAGTATCATTTACATATAAATTCACAACTATATAAAGCCATTAAACCATACAAAGCACTGTTCTGGTAAATCTGTATGTGTAAGCCCATTAGTGGTATTCTACTGCCATCTAGTGGCTATAGTTGTAATTTTGTTGAAATAGAGGTTCATTGTTTTAAGCTTTATAATTATTAAATTGCTTTTTTTTGCTCAGTGTCCATAAACACATGCTTGTTTTGAATCATATGATACATAATTTTACTTAGGTTTGTGAATTTTTGTTTTATTTTAGTATTTGTAGACTTTAATCTACACTAGATAAAAAGCATATTATGAAATGGCTCTGTTATAGCTGTCCAAATGCAAATGTTCAACATTTTTTTGATAATTACTGACCAAGAGAGTCTGGAGAATTGTACTGCACTGATTTTATTGAGTATGGTTTGAAAACCCAGGACGAGTTCACCAAAGTATGTTTTTAAAATTATCTCACGTATTAAAAGAACAGTTTGATTTACAACAGTGGTCCTTGAGGCAAAGTTGTTCAGAATGAGCAGATCTATCATGTGATATGAAGATATAGTGTATATGTGAAGATATTGACGTTTAATTGAGTTTTTAGTTCTATATATAATAGAAATATCATGTTTTTGAAACCTTTTTAACTGTTACAGCGCCACCTATGTTCCGATGGTCATGAAACTTTGCATGCTTGTTAAAGATCACCTGCTACATGTTGTCACCTATTTTTGGAAAGTTTTGAGTTTTTGTTTAGGTTTTATTGGCTTTTGGATATATATTACCACGCCCCCTTCACTAAATGAGCCAATTATAGCCAACCAAAAGACAAAATTCAACATTTTTTTGATAATTATAGATCTAGAGAGTCCAGAGAATATTACTGCAGTGGTTTGATCCAGATCGGGCAAAAAACCTAGGACTAGTTCGCAAAAGTAGGTTTTTAACAAATGTGTGAATAATTAATGAATGATTTGATTGACAGCAATGGTTCTTGAAGCAATTTTTCTCGGCATGAGGAGATCTATCAAATGATATGCATATTGTGTGGATGTGTGAAACGCCGCGTGATTACAGAGCCAAAAAACTCGTTAGCGCCAACTAGTGGCCGATTTCTTTCAAAATTCTTACAGACCATTCGGGGCATGAGTCAAACATACCCACCGAGTTTGGTTCCGATCGACCTCCGTTAACCTTGTCAAATAGGTGCTCAAACTTCATTGGCCAATAGCGGCTATGTTTTTTGAGATACGCCAATGTCCTCATAGACACTTGTGCCCCTTTGGTCCAAGAGACTGCATACCAATTTTGAAGTCGATCGGACTAACGGCTGTGTATTTATAGTCAATAATATGTTTTTTCCGTTTTATAGCGCCACCAAGTGTTCAAGCTCCGCAATTGTTTTGGATTTGACCAAGGATCGAGCTTATACACATGTGTACTGAGTTTGGTGAAGATATCTCATTCCGTTCAAAAGTTATAGCCATTTTAGTAAAATTGACCCCTCACTTTCGAACGTTTTGGTGGTCCTTTACGACCGTGAGTGAAAAATTCAACTTTTTTTTGATAATTATTGATATTCAGTGTCCAGAGAATTTTTCTGCACTGGTTTGGTTCCGATCGGGTGAAAAACCTAGGACTAGTTCGCAAAAGTAGGTTTCGGACATACGTCCATTTTTCGGGGTCAACCGTGCGTCGCAGCTCAAAAATTTCGTAATACACTTTTCTTCGGCCTGACCCAAGGAACGCAACGATGTAAAGTTTTTGAGTCTACGACAAGCGGTTTACGAGATTATGGCCAAAATGTCAAAAATTTTAGTTTTTTGCGCTGTAGCGCCACCTATGGTCCGATTGGGCTGATACTTTGATAGGTTCTCCTCGATTTTTGCTCTATCTTCTGACCAAGTTTCAAGTCTCTAGGCCTTACGGTTTGGGCTGCACGTTCAGTTTTACGGCAGAAAAATAATAATAAATATAGCTGCAAGCAGCAATTAACGGGGTTCGAGTGTTTAAGGCCTTTACGGCGTCTATACCGTTAAGGTGTTGGCCAACATGAAATATATGGCTGACACCAGAACATATCCATTACGAAGAATACACTCACAAACAGAAACATACACAGAAATGAAATGGTTAAACTATTGTGTTGATTAAGCATGATTACAGACACAGACAGATGCACACATATTGTGTTGCACATAAGAGATTTGTACAATAAATGATAAGTGACAACATGCTTAAAACTTGTGTTTTTAAGATTTGATATATCATTGTCATGTTTCACTATTATCATAATCATGTGTAATTGTCAATTTTGATATATCTGTATAAATTAAGTTTTAAACTTTGGCTAAATGTGATTTGAAAAGTTATAACAGTGATTTAGTATCACTTACATATCAATTCAAAACTATATAAAGCCATTAAACCATACAAAGCACTGTTCTGGTAAATCTGTATGTGTAAGCCCATTAGTGGTATTCTACTGCCATCTAGTGGCTATAGTTGTAATTTGGTTGAAATAGAGGTGCATTGTTTTAAGCTTTATAACTATTAAATTGCCTTTTTTTGCCCAGTGTCCATAAACATATGCTTGTTTTGAATCATATGATATATAATTTTACTTAGGTTTGTGAATTTTTGTTTTATTTTAGTATTTGTAGACTTTAATGTACACTAGATAAAAAGCATATTATGAAATGGCCCTGTTATAGCTGTCCAAATGCAAATGTTCAACAGTTTTTTGATAATTACTGACCAAAAGAGTCTGGAGAATTGTACTGCACTGATTTTTTTGAGTATGGGTTGAAAACCCAGGACGAGTTCACCAAAGTATGTTTTTTAAATGATCTCACGTTTTAAAAGAACAGTTTGATTGACAACATTGGTCCTAGAGGCAAAGTTGTTCAGAATGAGGAGATCTATCATATGATATGAAGATATAGTGTATATGTGAATATTGGACGTTTCATTGGGTTTTTAGTTCTTTATACAATAGAAATATCATGTTTTTGACACCTTTTTAACTGTTATAGCGCCACCTATGGTCCGATCTTCATGAAACTTTGCATGCTTGTTGAAGGTCACCTGGTACATATTGACACCCATTTTTGTAAAGTTTTGAGTTTTTGTTTAGTTTTTATAGGCTTTTGAGTATGTGTGGTCACACTCCCTTTTCTAAATTAGCCCATTATAGCCAACCAAAGGACAAAATTCAACATTTTTTTGATAATTATTGATCTAGAGAGTCCAGAGAATATTACTGCAGTGGTTTGATCCAGATCGGGCGAAAAACCTAGGACTAGTTCGCAAAAGTAGGTTTTTAACATATTTGTGAATAATTAATGAACGATTTGATTGACAGCAATGGTTCTTGAAGCAATTTTTCTCGGCATGAGGAGATCTATCAAATGATATGCATATTGTGTGGATGAGTGAAACGCCGCGCGATTACAGAGCCAAAAAACTCGTTAGCGCCAACTAGTGGCCGATTTCTTTCAAAATTCTTACAGACCATTAGGGGCGAGAGTCAAACATGGCCACCGAGTTTCGTTCTGATTGACCTCTGTTAACCTTGTCAAATAGGTGCTCAAACTTCATTGGCCAATGGCGGCCATGTTTTTTGAGATACGCCAATGTCCTCATAGATACTTGTGGCCCTTTGGCCCAAGACACTGCATACCAATTTTCAAGTTGATCGGACTAACGGCTGTGTATTTATAGCTGTTTATATGTCTTCTCCGCCTTATAGCGCCACCAAGTGGACAAGCTCCGCAATTTTTTTGATTTGGCCAAAGATTCAGCTTATACACGTGTGTGTCGAGTTTGGTGAAGATATCTCATTCCATTCAAAAGTTATAGCCATTTTAGTAAAAGTGGCCCCGTCACTTTCGAACGTTTTTGTGGCCCTTTGCGACCGTGAGTCAAAAGTTCAACTTTTTTTTGATAATTATTGATATTCAGTGTCCAGAGAATATTTCTGCACTGGTTTGGTTCCGATCGGGCGAAAAACCTAGGACTAGTTCGCAAAAGTAGGTTTTGGACAAATTTCAAAATGGCGGAAAAATTTGCATACCGGAAATGAAATCGGAGATAGCCATTTTGTTTTGATTGAGCCAAGGATTCCAATGATATAAGTCACTTGAGTCTAGGACAAACGGTTTAGGAGTTATGATAGGTTTCGCGTTTCGGTTCGTTATAGCGCCACCTATGGTCCGATTGGGCTCATACTTTGATAGGTTCTCCTCGATTTTTGCTCTATCTGCTGACCAAGTTTCAAGTCTCTAGGCCTTACGGTTTGGGCTGCCCGTTCAGTTTTACGGCAGAAAAATAATAATAATAATAATAATAATAATAATAAAAATCCTAACAAAAACAATAGGGATTCAGTGCTACGCACTCGAACCCCTAAATATAGCTGCAAGCAGCAATTAACGGGGTTCGAGTGTTTAAGGCCTTTACGGCGTCTATACCGTTAAGGTGTTGGCCAACATGAAATATATGGCTGACACCAGAACATATCCATTACGAAGAATACACTCACAAACAGAAACATACACAGAAATGAAATGGTTAAACTATTGTGTTGATTAAGCATGATTACAGACACAGACAGATGCACACATATTGTGTTGCACATAAGAGATTTGTACAATAAATGATAAGTGACAACATGCTTAAAACTTGTGTTTTTAAGATTTGATATATCATTGTCATGTTTCACTATTATCATAATCATGTGTAATTGTCAATTTTGATATATCTGTATAAATTAAGTTTTAAACTTTGGCTAAATGTGATTTGAAAAGTTATAACAGTGATTTAGTATCACTTACATATCAATTCAAAACTATATAAAGCCATTAAACCATACAAAGCACTGTTCTGGTAAATCTGTATGTGTAAGCCCATTAGTGGTATTCTACTGCCATCTAGTGGCTATAGTTGTAATTTGGTTGAAATAGAGGTGCATTGTTTTAAGCTTTATAACTATTAAATTGCCTTTTTTTGCCCAGTGTCCATAAACATATGCTTGTTTTGAATCATATGATATATAATTTTACTTAGGTTTGTGAATTTTTGTTTTATTTTAGTATTTGTAGACTTTAATGTACACTAGATAAAAAGCATATTATGAAATGGCCCTGTTATAGCTGTCCAAATGCAAATGTTCAACAGTTTTTTGATAATTACTGACCAAAAGAGTCTGGAGAATTGTACTGCACTGATTTTTTTGAGTATGGGTTGAAAACCCAGGACGAGTTCACCAAAGTATGTTTTTTAAATGATCTCACGTTTTAAAAGAACAGTTTGATTGACAACATTGGTCCTAGAGGCAAAGTTGTTCAGAATGAGGAGATCTATCATATGATATGAAGATATAGTGTATATGTGAATATTGGACGTTTCATTGGGTTTTTAGTTCTTTATACAATAGAAATATCATGTTTTTGACACCTTTTTAACTGTTATAGCGCCACCTATGGTCCGATCTTCATGAAACTTTGCATGCTTGTTGAAGGTCACCTGGTACATATTGACACCCATTTTTGTAAAGTTTTGAGTTTTTGTTTAGTTTTTATAGGCTTTTGAGTATGTGTGGTCACACTCCCTTTTCTAAATTAGCCCATTATAGCCAACCAAAGGACAAAATTCAACATTTTTTTGATAATTATTGATCTAGAGAGTCCAGAGAATATTACTGCAGTGGTTTGATCCAGATCGGGCGAAAAACCTAGGACTAGTTCGCAAAAGTAGGTTTTTAACATATTTGTGAATAATTAATGAACGATTTGATTGACAGCAATGGTTCTTGAAGCAATTTTTCTCGGCATGAGGAGATCTATCAAATGATATGCATATTGTGTGGATGAGTGAAACGCCGCGCGATTACAGAGCCAAAAAACTCGTTAGCGCCAACTAGTGGCCGATTTCTTTCAAAATTCTTACAGACCATTAGGGGCGAGAGTCAAACATGGCCACCGAGTTTTGTTCTGATTGACCTCTGTTAACCTTGTCAAATAGGTGCTCAAACTTCATTGGCCAATGGCGGCCATGTTTTTTGAGATACGCCAATGTCCTCATAGATACTTGTGGCCCTTTGGCCCAAGACACTGCATACCAATTTTCAAGTTGATCGGACTAACGGCTGTGTATTTATAGCTGTTTATATGTCTTCTCCGCCTTATAGCGCCACCAAGTGGACAAGCTCCGCAATTTTTTTGATTTGGCCAAAGATTCAGCTTATACACGTGTGTGTCGAGTTTGGTGAAGATATCTCATTCCATTCAAAAGTTATAGCCATTTTAGTAAAAGTGGCCCCGTCACTTTCGAACGTTTTTGTGGCCCTTTGCGACCGTGAGTCAAAAGTTCAACTTTTTTTTGATAATTATTGATATTCAGTGTCCAGAGAATATTTCTGCACTGGTTTGGTTCCGATCGGGCGAAAAACCTAGGACTAGTTCGCAAAAGTAGGTTTTGGACAAATTTCAAAATGGCGGAAAAATTTGCATACCGGAAATGAAATCGGAGATAGCCATTTTGTTTTGATTGAGCCAAGGATTCCAATGATATAAGTCACTTGAGTCTAGGACAAACGGTTTAGGAGTTATGATAGGTTTCGCGTTTCGGTTCGTTATAGCGCCACCTATGGTCCGATTGGGCTCATACTTTGATAGGTTCTCCTCGATTTTTGCTCTATCTGCTGACCAAGTTTCAAGTCTCTAGGCCTTACGGTTTGGGCTGCCCGTTCAGTTTTACGGCAGAAAAATAATAATAATAATAATAATAATAATAATAAAAATCCTAACAAAAACAATAGGGATTCAGTGCTACGCACTCGAACCCCTAATAATAATAATAAAAATCCTAACAAAAACAATAGGGATTCAGTGCTACGCACTCGAACCCCTAATAATAATAATAAAAATCCTAACAAAAACAATAGGGATTCAGTGCTACGCACTCGAACCCCTAAATATAGCTGCAAGCAGCAATTACCGGGGTTCGAGTATTTAAGGCCTTTACCGCTTCTATACCGTTAGGGTGTTGGCCAACATAAAATACATGGTTGACACCAGAACATATCCAAACTATTGTGTTCATTAAGCATGATTAAAGACACAGACAGACGCACACATATTTTGTTGCACATAAGAGATTTGTACAATAAATGATAAGTGACAACATGCTTAAGTCTTGTGTTTTTAAGATTTGATATATCATTGTCATGTTTCACTGTAATCATAATCATGTGTAATTGTCAAATATGATATATCTGTATAAATTAATTTTTAAACTTTGGCTAAATGTGATTTGAAAAGTTATAACAGTGATTTAGTATCACTTACATATAAATTCAAAACTACATAAAGCCATTAAACCCTACAAAGCACTGTTCTAGAAATATGTGCAAGCCCATTAGTGGTATTCTACTGCCATCTAGTGGCTATAGTTGTAATTTTGTTGAAATAGAGGTTCATTGTTTTAAGCTTTATAACTATTAAATTGCCTTTTTTTGCCCAGTGTCAATAAACATATGCTTGTTTTGAATCATATAATACATAATTAGGTTTGTGAATTTTTGTGTTTTATTTCAGTATTTGTAGACTTTAATCTACACTAGATAAAAAGCATGTTAAGAAATGGCTCTGTTATAGCTGTCCAAATGCAAAACTTCAACATTTTTTTGATAATTATTGACTAAGAGAGTCTGGAGAATTGTACTGCACTGATTTTATTGAGTATGGGTTGAAAACCCAGAACGAGTTCCCCAAAGTATGTTTTTAAAATTATCTCACGTATTAAAAGAACATTTTGATTGACAACATTGGTCCTAGAGGCAAAGTTGTTCAGAATGAGGAGATCTATCATATGATATGAAGATATAGTGTATATGTGAAGATATTGACGTTTAATTGGGTTTTTAGTTCTATAAACAATAGAAATATCATGTTTTTGACACCTTTTTAACTGTTATAGCGCCACCTATGGTCCGATCGTCATGAAACTTCGCATGCTTGTTAACGGTCATCTGGAACATGTTGTCACCCATTTTTGTAAAGTTTTGAGTTTTTGTTTAGGTTTTATAGGCTTTTGGATATATATTGCCACGCCCCCTTCATTAAATGAGCCCATTATAGCCAACCAAAGGACAAAATTCAACATTTTTTTGATAATTATTGATCTAGAGAGTCCAGAGAATATTACTGCAGTGGTTTGATCCAGATCGGGCGAAAAACCTAGGACTAGTTCGCAAAAGTAGGTTTTTAACATATTTGTGAATAATTAATGAATGATTTGATTGACAGCAATGGTTCTTGATTCAAAGTTTCTCTGCATGAGGGGATCTATCAAATGATATGCATATTGTGTGGATGTGTGAAACGCCGAGCGATTACAGAGCCAAAAAATCTCGTTAGCGCCAACTAGTGGCCGATTTCTTTCAAAATTCTTACAGACCTTTAGGGCCGTGAGTCGAACATGCCCACCGAGTTTCATTCCGATCGACTTCCGTTAACCTTGTCAAATAGGTGCTCAAACTTCATTGACCAATGGCGGCCATGTTTTTTTGAGATACGCCAATGTCCTCATAGATACTTGTGGCCCTTTGGTCCAAGACACTGCATACCAATTTTCAAGTCGATCGGACTAACGGCTGTGTATTTATAGCTGTTTATATGTTTTTTCCGCCTTATAGCGCCACCAAGTGGACAAGCTCCGCAATTTTTTTGATTTGACCAAAGATTCAGATTATACACGTGTGTGTCGAGTTTGGTGAAGATATCTCATTCCATTCAAAAGTTATAGCCACTTTAGTAAAAGTGGCCCCGTCACTTTCGAACGTTTTGGTGGCCCTTTGCGACCATGAGTCAAAAGTTCAACTTTTTTTTGATAATTATTGGTATTCAGTGTCCAGAGAATATTTCTGCACTGGTTTGGTTCCGATCGGGCGAAAAACCTAGGACTAGTTCGCAAAAGTAGGTTTTGGACAAATTTCAAAATGGCGGAAAAATTTGCATACCGGAAATGAAATCGGAGATAGCCATTTTGTTTTGATTGAGCCAAGGATTCCAATGATATAAGACACTTGAGTCTAGGACAAACGGTTTAGGAGTTATGATAGGTTTCGCGTTTCGGGTCGCTATAGCGCCACCTATGGTCCGATTGGGCTGATTCTTTGTGAGGTTCTCCTCGATTTTTGCTCTATCATCTGACCAAGTTTCAAGTCTCTAGGCCTTACGGTTTGGGCTGCCCGTTCAGTTTTACGGCAGAAAAATAATAATAATAATAATAATAATAATAATAATAATTAAAGCTGCAAGCAGCATTTACCGGGGTTCGAGTGTTTAAGGCCTTTACGGCGTCTATACCGTTAAGGTGTTGGCCAACATGAAATACATGGCTGACACCAGAACATATCCGTTACGAAGAATACACTCACAAACAGAAACATACACAGAAATGAAATGGTTAAACTATTGTGTTGATTAAGCATGATTACAGACACAGACAGATATTTTGCACACATATTTTGTTGCACATAAGAGATTTGTACAATAAATGATAAGTGACAACATGCTTAAAACTTGTGTTTTTAAGATTTGATATATCATTGTCATGTTTCACTGTAATCATAATCATGTGTAATTGTCAAATATGATATATTTGTATAAATTAAGTTTTAAACTTTGGCTAAATGTGGTTTGAAAAGTTATAACAGTGATTTAGTATCACTTACATATCAATTCAAAACTATATAAAGCCATTAAACCATACAAAGCACTGTTCTGGTAAATCTGTATGTGTAAGCCCATTAGTGGTATTCTACTGCCATCTAGTGGCTATAGTTGTAATTTTGTTGAAATAGAGGTGCATTGTTTTAAGCTTTATAACTATTAAATTGCCTTTTTTTGCCCAGTGTCCATAAACATATGCTTGTTTTGAATCATATGATATATAATTTTACTTAGGTTTGTGAATTTTTGTTTTATTTTAGTATTTGTAGACTTTAATGTACACTAGATAAAAAGCATATTATGAAATGGCCCTGTTATAGCTGTCCAAATGCAAATGTTCAACATTTTTTTGATAATTACTGACCAAGAGAGTCTGGAGAATTGCACTGCACTGATTTTTTTGAGTATGGGTTGAAAACCCAGGACGAGTTCACCAAAGTATGTTTTTTAAATGATCTCACGTTTTAAAAGAACAGTTTGATTGACAACATTGGTCCTAGAGGCAAAGTTGTTCAGAATGAGGAGATCTATCATATGATATGAAGATATAGTGTATATGTGAAGATATTGACGTTTAATTGGGTTTTTTGTTCTATATACAATAGAAATATCATGTTTTTGACACCTTTTTAACTGTTATAGCGCCACCTATGGTCCGATCGTCATGAAACTTTGCATCCTTGTTGAGGGTCACCTGGTACATGTTGACACCAATTTTTGTAAAGTTTTGAGTTTTTTTTTAGTTTTTATAGGCTTTTGAGTATGTGTGGTCACACCCCCTTTTCTAAATTAGCCCATTATAGCCAACCAAAGGACAAAATTCAATTTTTTTTTGATAATTATTCATCTAGAGAGTCCAGAGAATATTACCGCAGTGGTTTGATCCAGATCGGGCGAAAAACCTAGGACTAGTTCGCAAAAGTAGGTTTTTAACATATTTGTGAATAATTAATGAAGGATTTGATTGAGAGCAATGGTTCTTGAGTCAAAGTTTCTCTGCATGAGGGGATCTATCAAATGATATGCATATTGTGTGGATGTGTGAAACGCTGCGCGATTACAGAGCCAAAAAACTCGTTAGCGCCAACTAGTGGCCGATTTTTTTCAAAATTCTTACAGACCTTTAGGGCCGTGAGTCGAACATGTCCACTGAGTTTCGTTCTGATTGACCTCTGTTAACCTTGTCAAATAGGTCCTCAAACTTCATTGGCCAATGGCGGCCATGTTTTTTGAGATACGCCAATGTCCTCATAGACACTTGTGCCCCTTTGGTCCAAGAGACTGCATACCAATTTTGAAGTCGATCGGACTAACGGCAGTGTATTTATAGTCAATAATATGTTTTTTCCGTTTTATAGCGCCACCAAGTGATCAAGCTCCGCAATTTGTTTTGATTTGACCAAGGATCGAGCTTATACACATGTGTGCCGAGTTTGGTGAAGATATGTCATTCCGTTCAAAAGTTATAGCCATTTTAGTAAAATTGACCCCTCACTTTCGAACGTTTTGGTGGTCCTTTGCGACCGTGAGTGAAAAATTCAACTTTTTTTTGATAATTATTGATATTCAGTGTCCAGAGAATATTCCTGCACTGGTTTGGTTCTGATTGGGCGAAAAACCTAGGACTAGTTCGCAAAAGTAGGTTTCGGATATAGGTCAATTTTGCGGGAAAACGGTGCGTCCTAGAGAAAAAAAGTTACCTTTGCACTTTTGTCCGGGCTGACCCAAGGATCACAAGGATGTAAAGTTTTTGAGTCTACGGCAATCGGTTTATGAGAAAATGCCAAAAAACAAAAAAATCTTAGTTTTTTGCGCTGTAGCGCCACCTTTGGTCCGATTGGGGCGAGTCTTTGGGCCCTCCGTTCGCGCGCGCATCCGGACAATCTGACCAAGTTTCAAGTCCCTAGGCCTTACGGTTTGGGCTGCACGTTCAGTTTTAGGGCGGAATAATAATAATAATAATAATAATAATAATAATAAAAATCCTAACAAATACAATAGGGATTCAGTGCTACGCACTCGAACCCCTAATAATAATAATTAAAGCTGCAAGCAGCATTGAGCGGGGTTCGAGTGTTTAAGGCCTTTATGGCTTCTATACTGTTAGGTTGTTGGCCAACATGAAATATATGGCTGACACCAGAACACATCCACGATGGAGAATACTCTGACAAACAGAAACATACACAGAAATGAAATGGTTAAACTGTTATGTTCATTAAGCATGATCACAAACAGACAGATGCACACATATTTTGTTGTACATTTGAGATTTGTTTAATAAATAAGTGACAAAATGCTTAAGACTTGTGTTTTTAAGATTTGATATATCATTGACATGTTTAAGTGTAATCATAATCATGTGTAATTGTCAAATATGATATATCTGTATAAATTAAGTTTTAAGCTTTGGCTAAATGTGATTTGAAAAGTTATAACAGTGATTAAGTATCATTTACGTATGAATTCAAAACTATATAAAGCCATTAAACCATACAAAGCACTGTTCTATTAATATGTGTAAGCCCATTAGTGGTCTTCTACTGCCATCTAGTGGCTATAGTTGTAATTTTATTGAAATAGAGGTACATTGTTTGTAAGCTTTATAACTATTAAATTGCCTTTTTTTTGCCCAGTGTCCATAAACATATGCTTTTTTGAATGATATGATGCATAATTTTACTTAGGTTTGTGAAATTTTGTTTTATTTTAGTATTAGTAGACTTTAATCTACACTAGATAAAAAGCTTAGTATGAAATGGCCCTGTTATAGCTGTCCAAATGCAAATCTTTAACATTTGTTTGATAATTATTGACTAAGAGAGTCAGGAGAATTGTACTGCACTGATTTTATTGAGTATGGGTGGAAAACCCAGGACGAGTTCACTAAAGTATGTTTTCAAAATCATCTCACGTATTAAAAAAAACAGTTTGATTGACAACATTGGTCCTAGAGGCAAAGTTGTTCAGAATGAGGAGATCTATCATATGATATGAATATTTAGTGTATATGTGAATATATTGATGTTTAATTGGGTTTTTAGTTCTATACACAATAGAAATATCATGTTTTTGACACATTTTTAACTGTTATAGCGCCACCTATGGTCCGATATTCATGAAACTTTGCATGCTTGTTGGGGGTCACCTGGTACATGTTGACACCCATTTTTGTAAAGTTTTGAGTTTTTGTTTAGTTTTATAGGCTTTTGAGTATGTGTGGTCACACCCCCTTTTCTAAATTAGCCCATTATAGCCAACCAAAGGACAAAATTCAACATTTTTTTGATAATTATTGATCTAGAGAGTCCAGAGAATATTACTGCAGTGGTTTGATACAGATCGGGCGAAAAACCTAGGACTAGTTCGCAAAAGTAGGTTTTTAACATATTTGTGAATAATTAATGAAGGATTTGATTGACAGCAATGGTTCTTGAGGCAAATTTTCTTGGCATGAGGAGAGCTATCAAATGATATGAATAATTTGTGGATGTGTGAAACGTCACGCGATAACAGAGCCAAAAAATGTCGTTAGCGCCAACTAGTGGCCGATTTCTATCAAAATTCTTACAGACCTTTAGGGGCATGAATCGAACATGCCCACCGAGTTTGGTTCCGATTGACCTCCGTTAACCTTGTCAAATAGGGGCTCAAACTTCATTGGCCAATGGCGGCCATGTTTTTTGAGATACGCCAATGTCCTCATAGACCCTTGTGCCCGTTTGGTCCAAGTCACTGCATACCAATTTTCAAGTCGATCGGACCAACGGCTGTGTATTTATAGCCAAAAATATGTTTTTTCCGTCTTATAGCGCCACCAAGTGGTCAAGCTCCGCATTTTTTTTTATTTGACCAAAGAATAAGCCTATACACATGTGTACCGAGTTTGGTGAAGATATCTCATTCCTTTCAAAAGTTATAGCCATTTTAGTAAAAGTGGCCCCTCACTTTCGAACGTTTTGGTGGCCCTTTGCAACCGTGAGTGAAAAATTCAACTTTTTTTTGATAATTATTGATATTCAGTGTCCAGAGAATATTCCTGCACTGGTTTGGTTCCGATCGGGCGAAAAACCTAGGACTAGTTCGCAAAAGTAGGTTTTGGACATAACTCAAGTTTATGGGAAAACGGGGCCTCCGGGACCCCAAATCACAGATGAGTATTTGACAATTGTCTAGTCCCAGGGATTCCAAAAATGTAATTTTTTTGAGTCTATGACACACGGTTTGGGAGTTATGATGACTTTCGCGTTTTAGGTCGCTGTAGCGCCACCTTTGGTCCGATTGGGGCGAGCCTATGGATCCTCCATTCTGGCCGCAGTCTCCACAATCTGACCAAGTTTCAAGTCTCTAGGCCTTACGGTTTGGGCTGCACATTCAGTTTTAGGGCAGAATAATAATAATAATAATAATAAAAATCCTAACAATTACAATAGGGATTCAGTGCTACGCACTCGAACCCCTAATAAAAATCCTAACAAATACAATAGGGATTCAGTGCTACGCACTCGAACCCCTAAAAATGTGGACAAGTTGTTATAGTCTTTGTGAACAAAGTCACTAAGTTTCAGTTCAATGCGATAACATAACAGCGATAACTAGTATTTTCAGGAAAAAGAAAATCTTCTCCAGTCAAAAATGACATGAACACCACATGAGGGCTATAGTGCCTGGTGGCTCTATTTTCATGTTCCATACAATAGAATCGCCAATAACTAGAGCACTTTCATCAGGTTTCTCAGTAGGTGCTTCACTGAGTGGGGAGAACCTGTTTGATGTTCTGATCAGAACAAAAGAGCGGTGTTTTGACCCGCGACTATGCCGCCTCACAGTCACCCAGTCGCCCTGCTGCACGGGCGCTGTAACTACCGGAACCGAACATGATCCATGAACATGATCTTGCTATCCTCTATTAAAGTTTGGATGTGTGTCTGTAGTTCTGAAATCTTCTCTGTCAGCCTAGCTATTTCCTTTGATCCATTGATCACATGTATAACGCTCACTGCCGACAGAGATAGATAAGCTATACATGTGGCAAGTGGTGCAAACAAAAATAGCAGGAAAAGAAGCCATTACTCACCATTATTGTAGAATGATTCCAACTTACCACTGTTATTTGATGAACTCTTGAAGAGAGGAGCGGGAGGAGGAACAACGGAGTGAATAGGAACATAAAAGGAATCGCAAGTTAATCGGCTAACAGAATGCTAACATGCTGCAAATCGTGGTTATTAAAAAAAAGCGAACGGTCAGCGAGAGAAAAAGGAAAACAGTAATAGATGCAAATAGAGAACGAAAATGTAAAATGTAAGATGCGAGTGGCAAGCTAAATGGCAAATGGAATGCTAACGCGCTGTACTCGCGGTTAACGAATAAAGTGAGCGATCAGAGCAGTCAGATTAGTGTGATGGATAATATGAAAAATCTGTTGGGAATAAAGCTATGTTTTTATTACTTTAAACAACAGAGAGTAATAATAAGATAGAGATTTCTACAGAAAAACAAGCTCCAGAGAGGTACAAACACAGAGAGCTACAAACACAAAGCACTCTGCAAAAGTGAAATGTTACAATATGCAATGTTATCTGGTCAAATGAAAAAAATATACACAAACTATAATATTTTGTCAATAAAATAAAATCTAATCTAAAAACTATATAAACTAATTGAAAACAGATTGGAGATTAAAATAATAGCAGATTTGTCTTGTTTTAAATTAACACTAAAAACTGAGCTGAAAACTGGCCACGACAAACTTAGGTGAAACGAATATGTCCCCTGGCTGTCACCATGAAAGACTTATTTATTTATTTTTTTGTGAAATGATTTGCTTTAAAAGTTATACCCACTTTATATTAAGTATCATAAATTATTATACTACTAACATTTAAATTAATCATTTGATAAAGTGCACTTATTTGTAGATATATGTATTGATAAAATGAAATTTCTCATTATATAGACAGCTAGCTTGATTTTTAAAAAACATTTATTAATGGGTATTACCTTTAATAGCAGAAAGTAAAAGCATAAGAAAAACAAGCTGTATAAATGTTTTATATGGAAAATATACGTTTAAAATGGACTAAAAAATATTTTAGAAGACAACACTAAAAATGTGAATTTGTTATAAGTTTACATACCAGGCCATAAAACAAAAAAGGTAACTAGAATGCATGCACATAACATTTTTTTAAATCTGATCAACTAATAATATATTTTAACAGATTCTTGGTCTTCATGTGTTTGTTATGTAACAGACATGGATCCATGTGAAATTACGTCTTTCATATTGGAAATGTGCTTTAGATACAGATGACTGAAGAAGACAAAGGAGGAGATCAGATGTGTGTTTCTTGTTTCTTTTTTCTTGTTTATTGTGGGTCACCTCTCTTAATGTTCAGAGTCTCATATTCAGACGGTGGAGCAGAGAGTTGAAGAGAAGCATATGTGCCTGCTACCTTATTCTGAGCCTGAAAACAACACAAAAAAACACCAACATTATCATCATCATCATCATGTTGCCTTATAATGTAACATAAAATATTTACCTTCAACTTTGCTGACAATCTGGGTGGGAAAGGGTATTAAGTAATTAATGTGTAGTCCTTTATAACTTTGTTCTATATAGAAATGGACTGTTACCTGTAAATCACTTACCGTCTCATTTTGTAGAGCCCAAGTCCAACAGTCAGAGCATACAAAACCAGAATCAGTGGTAATATGACCAAGAGTGAAACTGTAGCCTGTTGACATTCTGAAAATACACAATATGCACATTGAAAGAAAATATAAATATAATTCACAGTAAATCAAAAGAAAAAATGTCAAAATAGCAGTGTAAGCTAAAATTATTGACCGTTTTAGGGAAGCTAAAAAATGATGTGTCTGTGTTGTAATCGAACAATTAGTACATTGATTGATTTAAATATTTGTTTTACCTGTAAACTGGAGAGGAGTGAGAACTAGTTGAAACAGTTCACCAGCAGTGCATCGAGTGTTTTTGCTGACACACTGCAGAGTGAATGTGTTTGTGAGAGACTGATGTAGAGTGATGGAGCTCCTCTAATGAAGGAGTGCTGGCTTGATGTGCTTGAGTTAAACTCTAGATTGTTTTTCAAATCAGTCCCATCTTTGAACCGCACTCCTATAGATCTCTCAGTGAGGTCTTTGTTATAGGTTTCATTAATCTCAAATCTGCAGTTTGTGATCACACAGGATCCACTGAGAGCTTTAACCTTCTTTGGAAGGACAATGCTGAAATGTCTACAGCAAACACCTACATAATAAAATTGTTTAAATACAAGCAGAAACAGTGAAGCATTCAGACACACCAACAGACTTCTGTTGTGTTATAAACACAAAATGCTACAAAAAAAAAAAACATTACTTACAAAATAATGTATTTTTGTAAAGGGTGACATAAGCAGAACAAGAGCAAGTGAATATAATAAAAAATAAGTACAGTTTAATTTAAAAACATTGTAATAATAATATTAATATTATATTAATAAGTAGTCTTGAGAAAAAACATGTTTTCAAGTATTGTATATAAATGTTCTAAAGTATCTGATTATCTGAAGCACTGCAGTATCACACAGACAGAAAATTTATAGTTTAGCACTTAAAATCACACTTTCATTCATGTCACACTGAACATAGTCTCAGCCTCAGACGTCACGCCCACGGAACGTTGGCTAAACGTCTGATGCATATGGTACACTTAACTGGAAACACTTCAGGAATGTCGAAGTCGTCATCTGATTAGTTGAATTTGATCGGATATCCGGAACACGCGAGTGTCGCGTTTATTTTCGGTCCGCTGGGAAACAAAGCGCAGACTGATTTACTCGCGTTTTGCTAAAAGGTGCTTATGCAGACGCCGTTGTTGTTATACACATTTGCGACGTTCGCGAACAAATTACTGATTTACTGCTTGTTCTCCATCTTCTTCGTTAACTTTCAATGCTGGTTATATCAATGACTGACTTGTTCCATGCCAGTCTGTTGTTGTGGGGGCATTTCTACACCCCGAAACGTGACGCTGAACGAAACGAACTGTGATTGGTTGTTTGATATGTCGGTCAAACGGCCTTATGGGCGGGCCTTGGCCAATTAAAGCTGCCATGAATTCCAGACCTTTAGCCGTCAGTCTGAAGGTCTGGCTACGCGAGACTACACTGAACACATCAAACTATTTTATAGATATGAAGATGACAAAGAAAACCACACCTTGTAAAAGAAAACAGAATAAAAATATCTTCTCCACAGTGTCCATCTCTTCATTAAATGACTATACGGAAACACACACTTGTAAACTGACAAAAAAAAACAGCACTTCTGAGGAAACAACTAAAGTACAAAAAGAGTTTAAGACTTACCAAACAAGGCTCTATCCAATGTAGCTGTAGCAGTTGTAGCGAATTTAGCTCAAAAGGGAAATGTATATAAATAATTACAATTAATTGTGATTAATTACCATTATTTATATCAGCCGCCAGTAGAAACTGTAGCGGGATTAAATCGCCATCAATTAATCTGTTCGTCTAGCGAACATACAGGGTAATTTCGTATCAACCCTAAGCAATGATATTTTCTAGGCCACAGAAAAATAACATTCTTACAGTAATAATGCATTAGAGCATGTAGCTTGATCGGAAATCGTAAAGGGACATTAATTTGCCAGGCAGAATCAGAGACTCATGTAATTTGTGCACAAGAGTTTTATTAACTAACGACTAACATATAACTAATCTAAACAAACAAACATATACTCACTCATACAGGGTAGGGTAGGAGGATGGTTAGAACAGTACAGGAAAAGGGCATGAGGCTGAGCTGACCATCTAAAAGAACCATCAGTTTCTAATCGAAAACATAGAATACGATAGCTTTACACCAAACCTCTGTTTAGTGGAAGAAACGATACTTGCATCCGAACGAGAGTCTCGTGGAGCCTCTGAAGAAGTCCTGGATGGTTCCATTTGATGGCCGAAGTTGCAATTTCTTGAAACTCCAAGGTTGTTCTTGAGTCTGTTGAGGTTAGGAGAGGTCTCTCTCCTGTGTAAGCAGTCCCGAGGAACTGCAGTCCGCACTTCAGAGCTGGGGATCCAGAGACGGCCAGGAGTGAAGATAGAGAGATGTCTGATCGTGGTCATTTTCATGATGATAAGTTCCATGGTTGCGTGAAATGAACTCCAGTGGTAGTAGTCTGACTCTGTGTGGTTGAGAGCCATCTTATAGACTGGGGAGAGTCCACACAGCTCCATATGTTGAGGCCCCCCTCCCCACAGGCAGCAATCAAGGGTTTTTTGAAGAACCTAAGGCAGAACTGTGTGTGAGCCCTTTTAACATCTGGGAAGAGTCACGCCTCTTAGAGTGGACTTGACCAATGAGAGAGGCTGAAATCCAAGTGGGAGATTTGGAGATAATGTGAACTTTTATGACTCTTTGTCTGAAAGCAAGGCAATTTGCATGTGTGCCAGGATTGGGTATTCATGCAAACTACTACAGATTCTTGAAACTGTAATATGTTACATGTGTATCAACATATAATATGCATCATCTTTTAGATCATCAAAATACGAATTCAGAGATACTACATAATATATATCTATCTATATCTATAGTAACACATGCATAAATACATTACACATTACAAAAGACAAGGTACATAAACCACAATAATATACACAATGATTGGAGGATTTGTGTGTTCATTCATAGGAAGGTTTGGTACATTAAGGCCCAGTTGCCTTAATGTTGGTCGAATTGGGGGTTGTTTCTAGAACGCCAACCTAAAGTTGGCTTGTTGGTTTTAAGGATAATTTGTTAAATGTAACAAATAACTATGTCTGATTGGTCCAGGCGCTACACAGTGTAATATATTTCCTAAATGCAGAAAGACACCAATTTCTGTGCCTATAATTTTGAGACTGAGTGAAACTGCGATGTGTGAACAATATATGTTCCACCAGCTTCCTGCAGCATTCACACATTAAGAGCCTTTCAAATCCTCTCTGTGAATAAAGGTCATTTTTTCCCTGTAGACCAAAAGCAAAATTCTGAAAGTATGATTAAAAAACATAAAGTGTAAATGATAAATGTGTTTTTTGTCAGACAGTCCATAAAATAGTCAACAAAATTACATAAATGTAATAAATATAAAAAAAAAAAAGAATAGATGCACCCTTTTCTATCTTTATCAAATCAATCTAAACTTTTTTCTTTTTTAAATGACAAGTTTCTAGAACAAACCAATGTCTGGTGTCATTGCATTAGAAAAAAGCAAGTGGCATTAGCAAAGAAATGATGGAAGCTTTTCTTAGAACTAACTAGTCTATTCTGTGCCTTATTTTGCTAGACCAATATGGGTTAAAGGGGTTTAGTGGATGTGTGAAGTCAGTTGTAGCCAAGTAAACATGATGAAAAACACTTCACATTAGTGCTTGACAACCAAGTGTCAAAGTTTTAAAATAATTTTTGTTCATTTTGAATTCTATATTTCAATAATAAAATGATGTTTTTAATTTGCAATACATGTAAAAACATTTTGAAAATAAGAATTTGTAGGAAATTATTAGTTACATTTTAATTGATGGACACAACAATTTTAGAGCCATTAAATATCAAAAATCAAACCAGGTTCATAATGAAGACATTTCACGATAGCTGCTACTTGAAATAAAAGTTGCATTTATAATATATATATATTTTTTTACACATTATTCATCTTATCGGCAAGGCATATCATATCACTTTTCATTTATGTTTATATCTTAAAGCTTTATCGGTCGATTCCGGTAACGTTCTGACAATATATCTATTATATTTATAGATATATATACACACACACACACAAAATATACAAAAATGTATTCCTACCTGCCTAATATGCTTTTGGTCCTCCAAATGCTGGCAAAAACAGTGCTGACCCATCAAGGCATGGACTCCACAAGACTTCTGAAGCTATCCTGTGGTGTCACCAAGATGTTAGTAGCAGATCGTTCAAGTCCCATAGTTTGCGAGAGCTGCTGTGGAACGCACTTGTTGGTCCAGCACATCCCAAAGACATGCAATCGATTGATCGAATTCGATTTTCAGCGCGATTTGGCGTGGCTTGTCAGTGATTTACAGCGGGGTGTTTGAATTGCCGCTCCAGCTGAACGCACGTGATGGAGATTTACTACTAATCAAAGTACCGGCTTCATTGTCTAGACGCGCCTCACAACATCGTTCGATTAATCGTTGCAGCCCTAAACGAGACAAATATCCTGAAGGTGGTGCTGTTGTCTATGTCAATCTATAATAACAGTTGGATAGTATTTTTTTTTTTATAAAGTGTCGGCTGTAAAAAAAATAAAATAAAATAGGGTGATAAAGGTAGAGTGAAAGTGGTGAGAGATGATGGAGTACGGAAATGAGACAAAAAAGCAAGTTTGGTGGGTTTACTATAATAGTACTATGATACTGAATGATACCACATTCATGTTATGAAACTCCAAGTCATTTAAAAAAAAAAACCATACAATTGTTTTATCATCCAAAAAACAAGCCCAGCTGAGACATAAAGCTGAGAGGAGTCATGACACAAAATGACAAAGATGCATCTGCAAACAAATGATGCAAGTGCTTTTCTCAAAACTATTTTCTCTTCACTTTATGTTATGCCAACTTCTATTTTTAGTAGATGTGTGAAGGCTGTTCTTGTCAAGCATACTTTTTCTGTTTGTTTTGAACAGTTTTTCTATGGTATATCATCTAAACCCTAACATCTTTTTAAAAAAACGTTTTGTCCTAACATATTTTAAATAAATGTCACATTGTTTATTCATGTTTTTTAACGTAAAATCACAAAAGTTTATTCTAAACAAAATGTAAAACTTATATTTCTCCAGAATTTAACTTACAATTGAACAATTTAATTTATCACAAAATGAAACCAATGTCAACTGTGACTGCAGCTTTTGAACTTTAAACGTGCAGTCACTTCATTATTTTTAGTAGTCAAAATAAATGTGGCCAGGCTATAAGCTTCCTGCTCAGCATTCACACATTAAGAGCTTTTCTAAACCACTCTATTATTAAAGAATACATTTTACTCCAGACCAAAAGCATCTTATGTATCTTAAGCATCTTATAAAAAGTAGTTTAAATAAGCCATTTCAAAAGAAGCTCATCATTATGAAGAACTGAAATTAATTTGAAAAGTATTAAGTGCTTATATTTTATCTGCTATTCCAGCTTAATTTACACACAACTATAAACAAGCCATAGGCTATTATATGTGTTATAAATGACAGATAACTTGCTGCTCAGCATTTACACATTAAGAGATTTTTAGATCCACTCAGACTAATACAATCTATTCATATCTTGCAGGCCCAAAGGGAGCTCACCTGCATCATAAGCACATAACAACATTTAGCACTTGGTTTAAAAAAAAAACTTTGTACCATTTAAAAAAAAAATAGGTAAGAGGTAATTAGGTAGCTAGTTGAGATTTTAATGCCATATCAGCATCTGAGGCTAATTTTATGGCAACACATAAACATAAATGATCTCCATCTTAAGTGGTCATGTGCAATGCATTGAGCTACAAATCTACCTCATTGTGTATCCCTTTCTTATTTTAAAGGCCAATTCACAATGCATAGACACCGACAATCACCAGATTAGTTCATGCCACTTCTCAGACTTTCCACGACCCGACAAATACCGATGGTGTTCAATTGACGGTGGAACACGCTAATCAACAACACCTGGCCTTAAAAACGTTGTCCTTCAGGGGAAATACAAAAACTTATACAAACAATGAAACGTAAATATGTACAAAAATAAGGGATCCTGATAAGTAAACTAGCATTTGAAATAATAAAAAAAGAGAATTTAAGAAAACTTACCAGAAATGAGAAAACAGTCTGCCCTGTACAGTTGCTGAGTGAGATAACGTACACTACACAGAAAGGATAATATTGCCATTTCAACCGTGCCTCTCAGATTTTTGAGACAACTGGATTTTGAACGCAGCTTCCTAAAGACAAAAAATTCCGAATAATATTTTTTATGTCTGATATAATTTCACGCCGCTGGTGTGATTACTTTGTTCAGTGCGGCAACATCCGCTGCCAAATTCAAATCTGTGTTCGCGCTGCGCGTTTTAACCAATAACACACTATTCTGTTGAGTTTAAGAACGCAATGGCCATTCAGAAGCGTTCAGATGAGTCATCGCTGAAACGTGATTTGTTCAGTTACTAAAGGACAAGGCGCGTTCACGCCATATCGGAATTCCCGTAATTACGAGTAGCGTCTCGCTGCAGCCTGCGGTGGACATCCAACCCCGCCCACATCCAAGTGTGACGCCAGACGCCACGTCCATGTTTAAACACGTCACACATCCAACATATTAAATAGTATTAACACATATTAAATTGTACTTGATGTACTTGTACTCTGATGTTTAATAATAATAATAAAAAAAAAAAAAAAAATTAACACATATTAAAATAGTGATAATATGATTAGCAATGTTCACATTTGTGGACATATCTTTAGAGAATTAGATGAAAATGAAAATATGCTAAGTGTTACTTTTACAATAACAAAACTTAATTGTCCGTCTAAATCTGATCTTGTCTAAGCTATGTCAAAATCGATTAATAAACGTGAATTTATGTCATTACACAAACAAATAGGGTAAGGTTTAAATGTTTTATTACCAATTACCATTTTCCTAACTTTAATCAACCAAAGCAAGCGTTTTACCGGCTGTTCGAATGTAATTAGTTCCAAATGAAAGATGACCTAGGTTTAATTTGTATTATTTAATACAAACTGTTTTGTTTACATCCCCGATACAACATACTTCCGCCATTCTTGCACATGCGTACAACATCGGGATTCTTTTTTTAAATTATTTTATTAAAGAATAATTGGACATTACAAAAATATTGAAATAGAAATCCAGATACACAAAATACAAGCTTAATCTGTATACACTAATACAATATGTAATAAGAGGGGGAAAAATAATAATAAAAAAATAAAAATAAACTAATAAATAAATATTTATAAAAAATAAATAAATAAACGTATAAATAAAAAGTAAATAAATAAACAAAAAATAAATTAAAACCTAGAAACAACTAAACAATAGTTCAAATGTTCTTCCTTTTCCCTTACATATACAAAAATTATATTGTGAGAGCATAACCAGAAAAAAAGTTCTCCGTGAAATGTGACAACAAATGTATTCATTTGTTTTAAAGACTTTTGTAAAATGTAAAAGTTAACAACATACTCAATCATTTTACTTTTATGAGTAAGAATAGTACAGATAACATCTTTTAAAGAAAGCATATAATTAACATTTCTTTGCAGAAATAGAAAGGTTTTATATTATAAAACAAATGACACAAGTCTTCCTCATGTGTGTTACAGAAACTGCAGGTGTTATCAATGTCCATGAATTTAAAAAGAGCTACTTTACATGGATAAATTTCGTGAATTTTTTTGAAATGCACCGCTTTAAAACTACCGATGGAGAGGGGAGTCACACGATGACGCATTGACGGGGGCGTGGTGTCTGACGTCACACATGGATGTGGGCGGGGTTGGATGTCCACCGCAGGCTGCAGCGAGCCCTACTTGGTAATTACGAGATTACGAGAACTTGTAATTACAACTCGTGAACTGGGAGTCTTCTGAGAGCTATGACTTGTACGGCATGACTATGGCAAGCTATTTAGGCCTAAAATATACTAAGCATTACTCGTAATTGCATTTTTACTAGTAACAATTCAATTAGAGAGCTCTATTATTAAATTCTTACTAGTAACAATGCCAATGAGAGAGCTCTCTAAATCATTTTTTACTAGTTACAATTACAATTAGAGAGCTCTTCAATTCTTACTAGTAACAATTCCAATTACAGAGCTCTCTAAACAAATTTTAACTAGTAACAATTCCAATTAGAGAGCTCTACAAATACATTTTTACTAGTCATGTCTCCATTGACTTCCATTCATTTTTAATTACAGAGTTCTACAGCAGAATTTTTACTAGTATTTTTAGTTTACTTAATGTTTTATTACTAGTAAAAATTTAATTATAGAGCTCTGTAATTGCATTTTTACTAGTAATTATTAAATTAGAGAGCTCACTAATCAGAATTGTTACTAGTAAAAATTGAATTAAAGAGCTCTTTAATTGGAATTATTACTAGTAAAAATTAATTTAGAGAGCTCTCTAATTTTAATGTTTACTAGTTAGAATTTAATTGTAAATCTCTCTCATTTTAATTATTACTAGTAAAAATTCTGTTGTAGAGCTCTGTAATTAAAAATGAATGGAAGTCAATGGAGACATATGACTAGTAACCCTTAATGGTAACACTTTCTATGAAGCCCCTATTTATAATACATTATAAGGGTATTTCTAAGCCATTATAATGAATGCATAATGCATTATAAAAAAACCTTATAATATGTTATATCATGTCATAAATAATCATAACAACAATCATAATACATTATAATACTTGAGTATTTGAGGTTATAACTTTTAAGATTATGATTATTGACGCCATATTAAATCTACTTAATTTATAATGGATTATATCATATTACATTTATTTTTTACATTATATTATGTTTTATTTTGTTGGTCCACTTAGTCCATTTACTATATGCTTAAACTTTCCACCTACATGTCAACTGACACTCCTTAGAGTATTAGTAGACTTAGTTTATGGTTAAGCTAGGTATGGTTCATGTACTTGCAAAGTTACTTAATATAATATAATATAATATAATATAATATAATATAATATAATAGTCTGTCTTTTGGGGAAACATCACAATTCAATGTAAGCATATATTTAGCATACTACTAATAATAATTACTGCTAGCTGACATCCAACTGCAGAGTTACTTATCAAAAGCTGTCTAAAGGGTACTATCAAAATAATCAAACTGATAATACAAATGTGTCATATTACACCTTCATCTGATCTGATGCATGATCTTAAGGTTCTTTGGGAAATATTATTATAATTACTTATAAGTGGTCTTTGTATGCTTTAAGTAAAGTGACATGAGAAAGATGACAAGATATGAGACTTATAATTCATTATAACTACGAGGAGGAAATCATACTCTTAAAAGCTATAATCACAAAAAAGTAAAAATTATAATACATTAAAACTGTTCTTATGAATACTCATGAGATGATATAACATATTATAAGGTTTTTTATAATGCATTATGCATTCTTTATAATGCCTTAAGAATACCCTTATAATGTATTATAAATACAGGCTTCATAGAAAGTGTTACCTGTTACGAGTTAGAATTTAATTAGAGAGCTCTCTAATTGGCATTGTTACTAGTAAAACTTTAACTGTAGAGCTCTCTAACTGAATTGTTACTGGTAAAAATGCAATTACGACGAGTATCGTTTAGTATATTTTAGGCTAAAACGG
Organism: Garra rufa; assembly: GCF_049309525.1. Lineage (NCBI taxonomy): Eukaryota > Metazoa > Chordata > Actinopteri > Cypriniformes > Cyprinidae > Garra > Garra rufa. Next base: position 101,573 of record NW_027394285.1, read on the forward strand.
CTTGCCATACATGACCGCTGTACCACCTGACCAACATAGGCTCGGTTTAGGCCAGTGGTTCTCAAACTTTTTTGGTCGCGCCCCCCTTTAAACCTTTAAAAAAATTTAAAGGTTTAAAGCCCCCCCCCCCCCCACTCGCAAAAATACCTATCCCACCTAAGACTGAAAATGAAATGCTTTCTTAGTTAAAAAAAAAGCTACAGGAGAAAAACACGAACAAGAGGTTTATTTTCTCTATTATAAGTACAGCCATTTAAATTAGAGGCAGCCACTGCATTTTTAAAGAATCTACAGTATTTAAATAACAAAAAATAAATGACACAGTTCTTTCTTAGACATGTAGGCAATAAATGCAGACATAATCAAAGTAGGCTACTCTTTCAATATTCAAAGTGCAAATAGACCGAATTTTCCCACCATGATACAGAGTTATAGACAACTATACAACTTATCATAGCCCACATAGTAATAACAGCCTAGATATGTTATTTAGCCTAATTTGCACGCATTGGGTATTCGCTCTGTAAACCTGGGGTATTAAAATTGCTTTTGAATGCGCTTGCGTGTTTTACTTTTGGTTTCGTTTTAACGATCGCGTGAATCAGCGGCGCTGAGCGTGCATTCTACAATACAAGACATTACTTTTACAAAACCATTTTGAAGTGGGAGGACACAAACAGGATTTTGAAAAGCCCCAAGTGGAAATTACACCCCTGCATGAGCTGAACTGAGCCGCTGAGTTATCATTTGTGAATGTATGCCGATTTGTAAAGTATACCGAGACTGAGGCGCCAGAATGCCGCAGTTCACCGGAACGCAGTGTCAGTGGCATCTCTGTTGGACGCGACAAAGTTGCAAATAATTTTAACTTTGAAGCCCTGCATTGAGCTTTTGAATGACCAGCACCTGCCTGGTCTGTGGTCTGTGCGAATTCATCTATGGTTTTCTCTTCTCTTTCACACACCGATCCATCTCCCATTCGTTACGTCCTTTGGCTGTTTACGTTTTTATATTTATTTTTCTGCTGATGGCCCGCGCCCCCCCTGCAATACTCGTGCGCCCCCCACTTTGAGAACCACTGGTTTAGGCGTTGATAGTGTTGCAATTGCTCATTGACTGTTGTAGATCAACTAACATGATCTGGTGCAAAAATGCATCTACTTATATTTGAGAATCGAGATATTTAATACATTTGGGAATATTGTGAATATAAAAGGACGCAATTTTTTTTAAATGCAATGTTCACAGAGTCATATCCTTCCCTGCAAGTAGGACCATAAAGGCTATGAGGTTTACAGCTGTTCACACTAAGGAATATATAACAGTACACCCTGATCTGACACTGGAGTGCAATGAAAATGCAATGAAAAATGCAGAGACAGCTTAAAAAATTAATAATAGCATTTTATGTTAGACTATGTTGCTTCAGAAATGAAATGTTGTGCATAAGTTTATAAGTTTGCCTGACATCAAAGTTTTTCATACAGTCTCATCAGATATGGATTCAATTCCACGTATATACAATAATTCTAACACTCAAAGTAAACAGAGTCAAACCGTAAACATTAAAATACTAAGTTTTAAAAGCATAGCAACAAAATGTAAAGAACATGCATTGCACTGCGCTTAAGTTCGAAAGCTCCAGTCCACACTTATTGTAATACATGGGAAAACATGGTTGTGTGAGCAATTCTAGCTCAGATGGTGATACTTTCATATGTTGTATCTTCTGATGGCTGGGAGAATACTTCTCTGCTCTCGTCCTCCTGATCTAGTATGGTTTGATTTTCCTCAGACTCCATTTCAGCTGAGATGCTGCTCTTGGGCTGAACACCTCCTACTGAGCTCTCTGTCTCTGATACTTCATCCGGATAACATCGGACTTCAGCATAATCTTTTGTCAATGAGGAGATGCCCCTGATCTCGTCTGACTCTGGTTGCATGTTTGTGAAGTCAATAGAGGCATAATAGAGGGGTTCTTTACGCTTCTGGGTGGCAGATCTAGTTGGTGACAGCGTGGCATTATTGGCATAAATAGGCTCACTCGCATCCTCCTGTTGAACAGCATGATAGATGAACAAAGCAGTGCAGAGCTATGGTACATTCTGCATTTATACAACAGTTCTTTCTGGTCCTCGAAAATGAAATGAAATGCTGTTTTAAACAGAAGTTATTTTTACTTTCAACAACAGCTTAACTCATCTAACAAATGCACTGAGCAGTGCTGTCATCAGAAATCACCCTTAGGTAAAAGGATATTAATGTTACGACAAAGACAACGCTTTCCTCAACAGTTTTTGTGAATATGAGATTGATCTAAAAAATAAATGCTGTATTAGATGCAGGTAATCACACTTGCTCAGTCAATCTCTCTCTCATAAGACTCTACTCCACATGATACAGTGAGCTTTCAATACAGTATACAATAAGCTTTCAAATAAGTGTTAAACAGTGACCTTGAGATTTGAATCTGTAGTGGAATGAAATAGTTCTGCACAAAAGAGGGTTTTTAAACCCTCTGTTGTTATTTTGTTTTTATACACACTTGTGCCATCGAACTGTTGTATAAATGCAATATCACACTCGTAGACATGAGATGTGGCTGTATATCGGCATGCTGTGATTACCTACGGCTGGATCACAGCCATGCCGATATACAGCCATATCTCATGATATTGCTAATTTAAAACAATGAAATTAGTGTATTTTGATATTTATTTACCAGATGTTGCAATATTTAAAAATTAATAATGTACACTGAGAGAACTCACCCTGTCAGTCAGAACGAGTCCAGGGTCACAGTCTCGTCTGGGCCAGGGCCATCTTTCTCTAATAATAAATATGAATAAAAAATTAAATAATAAATGAATTAAAAAATGATCAAAAATACTAACATAAACATCAACCATGTATGGATTTAAATTTTAACAAACATTTGGCAGATGACCGTGGCAAAGAAGTTGATAGTTGATAGTGTATATATATATATATATATATATATATATATATTTTTTTTTTTTTTTTTTTTTTTTTTTTTTTTTTCAATAGAAAACAATAAATAGCAAGTTATGGAAAAACAACAACAATATGAAATTAATTGTGCAATGTTTTCTGAACCATCTGAAACATAAATCCTCTTTTGTCTGTGTTTATAAGTGAGTGAATGAGTGAAGAACAATGAACAGTGCACATACCTTGCAAAGATAAGTAAAATGCCACATAAGATCATTACTGTAGCCCCAAAAGCTGCTCCAACCAAAAAAGAGAAACTATGGAAACCTAATAATAAAAAAAAAATATTACAAGTTTTTGGACAATCACTAAGAGAATTTCTCAGCTATATTAAATAAAATGCATCTTATTCTAATGCAGCTAATCATTTCACTTCCTAAAAGCAAAAATGGTTTGTGTAGTTTATGTTGTAAGCAAAAAAAGTGTTTACATAAAAGTGTGTGAAGTAATAAAGAATTAAGCATTTATCCTTTGCCCTTTCTCTAAATTAACAACTGGAAATGAAATGAAAAATACCAATTGAGCTGTATTAAAATGTATAAATAATAGTATTTAAGATTATGCATTAAACATTAAACATCAGTAAATGCCTATAAAATTTACCTGACTCTTGAGGAGTGACATGAAGCAAATGAAACAGTTGACTTGCATTGCCATGAGTGTTGTTGCTGACACACTGCAGAGTGGATGTGTTTGTGAGAGACTGATGTAGCGTGATGGAGCTCCTCAAGCCTGTGCTGCTCAATCGCTCTTCACTGATGAACGTGTTTGAAGAGTTAGTGACAGGACGTCCAGACAGATGCCACTCCAGTTTAGGAGAGGGATTCCCATCAATCTCACAGAAACACACAGTTTTGTAACAGCCAGAGGATGGAATGATTTTAGGGGCATCTGAAAGTAATAAAATTCGAAAAACAAAATAACTGTAATGATTCTGCTCCTGTCAATGATAAATGTTACAGTTCAACACTGCTGGATTTGCATCACTGCTGCAGGTCAGAATCACTGACATAAAGCTGATGTGTTTTTAGGGGCATTTGATTCATAGAGAAAAACTGAGAAACCAAAATTCCCTTGATCTTTTGACACATAAGAAGTCATTGTACTATAAAAAAATCCTGTAAGTTTCAAAACTCAAACCTTTTTTGTTAGTCTAAAAACAGCTTATTTTGAAGGCAGTCTGCCAAAGCGACAGCTTTGTGAATGTTCACTCTGTGATGTAATGGTAGATAATCACCGCCTCCACAGAAGATTGACATCACTGCCTGTTTAGCCCCACCCACCGATTCACACATAGTGAAAAAAAAAAAAAATCATCAGTGGGCATTTACTTCCTAGTCTACAATCTGCCACACCTTTTCAAACACAGCGTTGTGCTGAGGGGTGATAAAAGCAGGATAGAAAATGGCCTATTACTTCTAAATTATGATGTTTTTTTATGTCAAAATCTTGATAACATTATAAGAACAGTACAAAATAAAAAAACAATAGCAGTTCATGACCCCTTTAACTGTCACAGTTAATTTTAACACTTATGATCTCTGTTTTTCACTGACTCTGCCCTCATCACACTCAGCATGCTGCAAAAAATGCAAAAAAGTACTGTCACAAATGCATGTGTGAATCATGGCTAAATAAGCTCCAGTGCTGATGCATCAACAGTCAGAAAAGTGCATTTGCAAAACACTCTTGTCTTACTGACTAGAATCCAGATACACTGGTCTGAAGGTCTGAAGCTACAATATTTGGGACTCAAAAAAATCAAAGAGCTTGTGAAATTAAAGCATTAAATTTGTCCCTGCATTTCAATTAAATAAACAGCAATTTGGTAATAGAGGCTGTTTAGTTATTATTTGGCCTTAAATATAGTAAACATAAGCTTTTTCATAGTAGCTGTTAAGCTTTAACTGTTCATTTTATAATTGACTAAGGTGCTAAATGAATGTGACAAGGTAAAATTGACTGTCATGTATTACTCACACTGAATGTCCAGCATCATTGATGAGTTCTGGCTGCCATGTTGGTTCTGAGCTGTACAGTGATACCAGCCTCTGTGTTTCGGGTCGGTCCTATTGAAGGTAACAGTGTCTCCAGTCTGCAGCTGCTCCAACTGTCCTCCACTCTCTCTGGACCAGGTGTAGTTCACCACTGCTGGATTTGCATCACTGCTGCAGGTCAGAGTCACTGAACTGCCCTCCAACACAGAGTCAGAGGGAATCACAGACACTGATGTGTTTCTAGGGGCATCTGAGAAAAGAAAAAAAAAAGAATAATAGAGGAAGAAATAAATGATGCCATTTTTGCTTGGTATTTTATCTACTGTGATAATATTTAGAAAATATGTGTGGCTGAAGTGTCCAAAAGTGTTCAAATATGTTTTGGGGTCACTGTATATACACTTTTTTCAGTCTTAAAGAGACAGTTCTTCCAAAAAAAAAAAAGATAATTCTTTTGGACCCTATAGACTTTTATTGTTTAGGCAAAATCAGAATATCTTTTGTGTTCTGCAGAAGAAAGATATTCATACATGTTTAAAATGACATGAGGGAGACTAAATCATGAAAGAATATTCATTTTTGCGTGAACTACGCCTTTTCTTAACACGTATGATCTCTGTTTTACTACTGGCTCTTCCCTCTTCACACTGGTTACAGTAACAGCTGGAGGACTGAGAGATTTTAGGAGCGTCTGAAAGTATTAAAATCAGAAAAACAAAATAACTGTAATGATTCTGCTCCTGTCGATGATAAATGTTACAGCTCAGCACTGCTGGATTTGCATCACTGCTGCAGGTCAGAATCACTGACGTGAAGCTGATGTGTTTTTAGGGGCATTTGAGAAGAGAAGATAAAAGATTCATAGAGAAAAACTAACTGGAGTACTGGGGAAGGTTACATACTGTATACGGTGGCCCAGGTATTTGGACATAATCATCACTTAACATATAAATACATTTGTATTAGGTAACAAAATATCAAAACAAGTTGCATTTATTTTAGAAATGTGATTTGGTTTGGTATTTTGTTACTTAATGTGATAATACTCCAACATGTTGTGTGGCTGATGAGTCCAAACATGTTCAGATATGTTGGGGCCACTATAAAGAGACTGAAATTCTGCCATCATTTACTGACTCTCATGACAATCCAAACTGGGTACATGTCACTCTTTTGAGTGTTGCTTTGGACCCCACTGACTTTAAAGGGGTCATAAACTGAGAAACCAAAATTCCCTTGATCTTTTGACACATAAGAAGTCATTGTACTATAAAAACATCCTGTAAGTTTCAAAACTCAAACCTTTTTTGTTAGTCTAAAAACAGCTTATATTGAAGGCAGTCTGCCAAAGCGAGAGCTTTGTGAATGTTCACTCTGTGATGTAATGGTAGATAAGCACCGCCTCCACAGAAGATTGACATCACTGCCTGTTTAGCCCCACCCACCGATTCACACATAGTGGGAAAAAAACCTACACCATCAGTGGGCATTTACTTCCGAGTCTACAATCTGCCATGCCTTTTCAAACAGCATTATGCTGAGGGGTGATAAAAGCAGGACAGAAAATAGCCTATTACTTCTAAATTATAATGTTTTTTGATGTCAAAATCTTGATAACATTATAAGCAGACCTCAGAGAACAGTACAAAATAAAAAAACAATAGCAGTTTGTGACCTCTTTAACTCTCATCGTTAATTTTAGCACTTATGATCTCTGTTTTTCACTGACTCTGCCCTCATCACACTAGTTAAATCAGCAAGCTGCAAGAAATGCTACAAAAAAGTACTGTCACAAATGCATGTGTGAATCATGGCTAAATAAGCTACAGTGCTGATGCATCAACAGTCAGAAAAGTGCATTTGCAAAACACTCTTGTCTTACTGACTAGAATCCAGATACACTGGTCTGAAGGTCTGAAGCTACAATATTTGGGACTCAAAAAATCAAAGAGCTTGAGAACTTAAAGCATTAAATTTGTCCCTGCATTTCAATTAAATAAACAGCGATGCAGTAACAGAGGCTTTTTAGTTATTATTTGGCCTTAAATATAGTAAACAAACTTTTTCACAGTAGCTATTAGTGTTTTAACTGTTCATTTTATAATTGACTAAGGTGCTAAATGAATGTGACAAGGTAAAATTGACTGTTGTGTATTACTCACACTGAATGTCCAGCATCACTGATGAGTTCTGGCTGCCATGTTGGTTCTGAGCTGTACAGTGATACCAGCCTCTGTGTTTCAGGTCGGTCCTATTGAAGGTAAGAGTGTCTCCAGTCTGCAGCTGCAACTGTCCTCCACTCTCTTTAAACCAGGTGTAGTTCACCACTGGATTGGCATCACTGCTGCAGTTCAGAGTCACTGAACTGTCCTCCAACAAAGAGCTGGAGGGAAGCACAGACACTGATGTGTTTTTAGGAGCATCTGAGAAAAAATATAAAAGATTTTTAGGACGGAATAATTTTTTTTTATTTTTTTTTTTATCTAATGCAACAATATTCAGAAATTATGTGTCCAAAAGTGTTCAAATATGTTTTGGGGCAACTGTATAAATACTTTTTTTAGTCTTAAAAAGACAGTTCTTCCAAAAACAAAAAATAGACATTCATAGTTTAGGCAAAATCTTTTGTGTTTAGCAGAAGAAATTCATACACGTTTTAAAAGACATGAGGGAGACTAAATCATGAGAGAATATTCACTTTGTTTTAATTATGCCTTTTCTTAACACTTATGATCTCTGTTTTAGTACTGACTCTGTCCTCTTCACACTGGTTAGAACAGTGTGACTGTAACTGCAATAAAAAGCACATTTTGTGTCAAACTAATGTGTGAATAATGTTGAACTTGGGTGTGTTTCTCAAAAGCATTGGTAGACAACTATGGTGATAAGTTCCATAGTCACGACACAACTTGTAACCATAGTTGCATTGAAGTGTGCATTTGCACAACACATTAGTATCCAGATATACTGGTTTAAAGGTCTCAAGCTACAATGTCTGGAACTCAACAGCAAATGCTCAAGCACTAATGAGAATGAATCCCCACATATAAATAGTAATTTAAATGCTAACAGAACAACTTAGAGGCTTTGAAATTACTATCTGTAATTTAATTTAATCAAGAAAAACGTTTTAATAGTAACACA
>NW_027394285.1:110225-208174 GCF_049309525.1 Garra rufa
TTCACTTTCTACCCCTCTCTCCTTCTCTGCCTCTCACCCCTCCCCCCTGCAATAATGAGCTTCTCTGTGCCTGACTGAACGCACACACATACTGTAGAGACATTCACCAGAGTGACAGCAGGTTTCTGAGTTCTTTTTTAAATTTTCTTTAATTCATAGAAGCTTGTATACATTTTTTATTTGCAGCACTTGCTCAGAATGATTAGATCTCTGTGTGAAAAAAAGTTTTAAAGAGTTTGGACGCTGCACTTTAAAGATATAAAAATATTTTTACTATATCTTTAAAAAATCACCACGTCCACACCGTTCAAGATATCCAAAATCCGGTCGCAATTTAACATCTTCAGAATATTCTCTTTATGTTAAAAAAGTTTGGTGTGAACAGCTGGTTGTTCTTAGAAGTAGTGTGCATTTGTTTACAGCCTGATTTTTCCAAAAATCCACATTCAAATCAAAATAGCCGGCTTCCTGTTGGTCTTAGCTAATGAGTTTGATTTAGAAAGTTGTCCAAATTGATGAGATTAATATATGTACAGAGTTTGGTGACTGTAGGAAAAACTAACCCCCCAACTTTTGTCAAAAGATGGCGCTATAGAGTGCCTGCTCCACGCCCATTTATGACCCTTTGCCAGTGTCTAACTATCATAAATATTGATGTGTGTGTTGACTTTCATGAAATTCTAAGCATGTTAACTGCCTCGAAAAGACAGGAATCTAATGTTAAAGTTTGACATGTTGCCATGGCAACAGCATTCGATTTATCATCGACCCCTTTACATATTCTTATCGGCCGTGTTTTGACATGATTTTGATGAAGTTTAAAGAAAATCGAGTAAAATTAAGAGGCTGATTTCAAAGCATTTTGAAAATGACACACTTCCTGCTGCCAGTTGGTGGCGCTATAACTTTGACTCATAATAGTCACATTTATGGAATCGGCATCATACAACGAACAAACTGGTGAAGTTTCATCAGAATCAGGCAATGTGGTCAACAGTTATTAGACACTTCCTGTTTCTCATTTCTCGCCATAACTTTGTCGCCTTGCCACGGCCAAACCGTTCGAGATATCAAAAATCTCCTCGCAATTTAGCGTCCCCAATGTCTTGAGATCATGCTGACCGAGTTTGGTGACAATCCCATGGAATTCCTGGGAGGAGTACGTTAAATTCCAGAGCATGCGCTTTTTAAACAGCCCTAAATATCTCACTTCCTGTCAGGTGGAGCCTATGACATAGAGTACAAAAGTTGTTTGGCTCAGTGAGATCTATATGTGTACAGAGTTTCATATCAATACGTGCAAGTATGTGTGCGCAGTACATCAAGTTTTCAAACTGTGTTCCAGGGGGCGCTGTAGAGGCCCTGAACCACGCCCGGGTCCCAGCCTCTGTGGCGTCCTGATGGCCGCAGATTCCGACGTGTGTGCAAATTTTCAAGAGTTTTTGAGTATGTTAAGGCCCCCAAAAGTGCCCGGAAGGTTGAAAAAAAGAAAAAAAAAAAAAAAAAAAAAAAAAAAATAATAACCCTTAGAAGAACAATAGGGCCTTCGCCCTTTTGGGCTCGGGCCCTAATAAGAATCCTTAGAAGAACAATAGGGCCTTCGCCCTTTTGGGCTCGGGCCCTAATAATAATAAACGAAGCAGATCCAATAGGGTCCTCACACCATCGGTGCTCGGGCCCTAATAATAATAATAATAATAATAATAATAATAATAAACGAAGCAGATCCAATAGGGTCCTCACACCATCGGTGCTCGGGCCCTAATAATAATAATAATAATAATAATAATAATAATAATAAACGGAGCAGATTCAATAGGGTCCTCACACCATCGGTGCTCGGGCCCTAATAATAAACGAAGCAGATCCAATAGGGTCCTCACACCATCGGTGCTCGGGCCCTAATAAACAACTATCACTAAACTAAAAAAAACCACAGCTGTGGATCATTCAGGTAACAACACAGTATTAACAATCAAGGGGGTGTAAACTTTTGAACCGGGTAATTTTTATAAATTCAACTATTATTTTCTCTTGTAAATGTGTAAATATGTAAATGTCTTTCATGTGAAATATCTTATTCAGGTCAGTACTAAATAAAAAACAACATGCATTTTGTATAATCGCTCTTATTTTGGTAAAATAAATTAACTTTTGACCTCAACTGTATGACCATTCAAAACTTTGGTCCAATAAGAAATACTGTTCTTTTAAACTTTCAGTTCTTTAAAGAATTTGGAAAAATGAAAAGAAAAGAAAAGAAATGTAGTTTCTACAAAATATTAGGCAGCTTTCAACATAAGAATTTTTTCTTGAGCACCAAATCAGCATATTAGAATGATTTCTGAAGGATCATGTGACACTGAACACTGGAGGAATGATGCTGAAAAGGCTTTGCATCACAGAAATAAAGCACATTTTAAAATAGAAAAGTTATTTTAAACTTTAACAATATTTCACAATATGACTGTTTAACTGTATTTTTGATCAAATAAACGAGAAGAATAGTTTATGTATAATAAGGCACGACACAATATAATATAACCCAACTTCTAATTAGTGTATTATATTATAAAGATATCTTACTAATGCATTATTTATTTTGTAGCATTCCTAAAGCAGTTATGTTGCTGTTGTCCACACTTACATTAGACGGCGTTCCTCTCTGGTAGTTCTTAAATCGAGGAATATTCCGTATGCCCTCTTCTGTCTCCCGATTGTTCTTGATCTCTTCATCTGAAATTTCCTCTATCCTTCCACTTACTGTAACAGGCCCATCATGCCCTTGGGCAGCAGCTGCACTTAGTGTGCCGATGGACTGGCTTAATGTCACTTTCATAGGTATAACACTTTTTTCTTGAGACTGTGGTTGGCTGGCAGTGTCTGACATAGAGCTTGGTTCTGAGGTTTGGCTGGAGTCATGGACTGTTGGAGTCTGCGATTGGTCTGTTTTAGAGCTTGGTGATTTGCACTGGATATAAGTATCAATTTTTGGTTGAGGCAAGCAATCTTTGTTTTTGTTCTGGTCTTCAAGAAAGTCTTTACAGAAATGGTCCATTGCGTTGGTGGATGTCGCCCCCTGCTGGCAAACTGGTGACTCTTCATCTGTGGGTAGAAAAGCCATCAAAGTTTCAAACAGGAACGAAAAGTGCCTAAAGAGAAAATTACCTAGAATTACAGTATTCTCTTAACCTCTATGGTAAAGGGCAGTGAGGAAGCTGCAGCGGTCGCTGCCTTGAAAAATAGCCTTTTCAATTTCCATCTCCCTACGGGAAAGTGGCCGACTGTTTGAGAAACGCTGAGGACGGGACAGCAGCTCCGCATGTGCTGCCATTTTATCCCGGATGCCCTGCAGGCGCTCATTCCTCACCTCAGGTGCCACACAAACCCCTCTGTCCTGAGAAAATTACAAATTGGGTCATATTGCATTGAGTGACTTACAGATGACATTATCCACCCTTCGTAATTCACAATCCTTCATTTAAAAACTCATTTACATTTAGAATATGTCATGCTAAGCTTAAAGGATTAGTTCACTTTCAGAACAAAAATTTACAGATAATGTACTCACCCCCTTGTCATCCAAGATGTTCATGTCTTTCTGTCTTCAGTCGTAAAGAAATTATGCTTTTGGAGGAAAACATTTCAGGATTTCTCTCCATATAGTGGATATGTATGGTACCCCCAAGTTTGAACTTCCAAAATGCAGTTTAAATGCAGTTTCAAAGGGCTCTCAATGATCTCAGTCAAGGAAGAAGGGTCTTATCAATTTTCAAAACAAATTGACAATCGAAAAACTCCCATCTATTTTTCGTCTTTAACTTCTACATCGCTGTTTTACCTTTTTTTGTAAAGGGCGTTTGATCTTGTTTGTATGTTTACTTTGTGAACACTAGGTTGGGTACTTTTGCAGCAATGTAGGATGATTTTGAAGTTGGGGAAGAAAACGAGATGGGAGTTTTTTGACATATCCTAACTGTATAGACACGAATCACACCGACTATGTGAGCGTTTTGCAGAGACGAGACGAGCATTTGATGTTAAAAGTATATAAACTGTCAATTTGTAAAAAAAAAAATAATATGATCGTTTCGCTAGATAAGTCCCTTCTTCCTCAGCTGGGATCATTTAAAGCCCTTTGAAGCTGAGTTTTAACTGCAAGTTCAAACTTGGGGGCACCATACATATCCATTATATGGAGAGAAATCCTGAAATGTTTTCCTCAAAAAACATAATTTCTCTTTGACTGTAGAAGAAAGGCATTTTTGTTCTGGAAGTGAACGAGTCCTTTAAGATCCAAATTAAGATAAGTGTGATCAGACCTTCAAAGAGCTTTCTGGTTGATCCCTGCATCTCCACAGCTCTATTTCAGCATCTGTAAGACCCAGCTCTCTCAAAGCGGCCAGTTCCTGATCCCCATCCTGCAAGGCCTGGAACTGGGACAGACTCCTCACACCAGCTGCCTGTTCCCCAAAAGGCTTGTATACTGCTGCTGGAGCAAAGCATTTCTTCTTAGCGACACACCTATGACAAATAAATACGAAAATATGTGAATATATACACTTGAACAGTAAGGCTTTTAATCTTTTTTTTTTTTTTTTAAAGTGTCTTTTGCTCACCAAGCCTGCATTTATTTGATCCAAAGTACGGCAAAAACAGTAAAATGTATTTATTTATTTTACCATTTATTCATTACTCCAGTGACATTATCCTTCAGAAATCATTCTAATATTCTGTTTTGCTGCTCAAAAAAAACAAACTATAATTTCTATGATTAAAAGACATTTATCTAAAACAGAAATCTTTTGTAACATTGTAAAAGTCTTTATCATCACTTTTGATCAATTTAAAGCATCCTTGCTAAATAAAAGTTAGGCACATCAACCATAACTCCTTCAAAAACAGCCAGAAACTTTGGAGTTGTAATTAATGATCATCTGACTTTCTCAGGCCACATTGCTAAAACTGCCCGGTCCTGCAGATCTGCTTTATTGAACATCAGGAAGATCAGGCCCTTTCTTTTGGAACATGCTTCACAACTCAATGTTCAATCTCTTGTTCTGTTCAGGCTGAACTATTGCAACACTCTTTTGGCAGGTCTTCTAGCCAGTTCTATCAAACCTTTACAAGTAATCCAGAATGCAGCTGCAAGATTAATTTTTAATGAGCCGAAAAGAATGCACGTCACACCTCTCGTCGTCAATTTGCACTGGCTACCAATAGCTGCCAGCATAGAATTCAAGTCATTAATGTTTGCCTACAAAACCACCACTGGCTCATTACTTCAGACTTATGTGCTCTCTAGAAGCTTGCGTTCTGCAAGTGAGCGGCGCATTATTGTGCCATCCCAAAGAGACACAAAATCACTTTCACAGACTTTTACATTAAATGTACCCTTCTTGGTGGAATGACCTGCCCAACTCAATCTGAACAGCTGAGTCCTTAGCCAATCAGCATATTAGAATGATTTCTGAAGAATCATGTAACACTGTAGACTGGAGTAATGTTGCTTTGATCACAGGAATAAAATACATTTTAAATGTACAGTTATATAGTTTTAGGAGTTCATTTTTAGTCTATCTCCTATCCTAAAAAAGTCTGTCTGGCAAAGACGGACTAAAAATTAACTCCCAAAACGTACTGCCAGATTCTGGAAGATAAATTCTTCAAGTGGTACAAGATAATGTGACGCTGGTCATTCAAAAACAGTATTCACGTGTTTTACAACACTTCAGCATGTTACTCTTATAAAGTGAGGATCATTTTTTTTAGGATTTTTTACCCATGCAAAGGCAAAGAACCTGACACATTCCACTTCTGGAGACTCCAGGTGTATTGCAGTTCTGGAAAATAGTGCCACTGCAGAATAAATAGTTCCTGACTGTTTCAAACCTAATTCTTAACCTTAATTCTTCATTTTTTTTGCAGTTACATGTGTCTTTTCTTCTCTACCTGTTTTTTCTGACCATGCAGACCCAGTGAGCATTTCACTGTCCAATGGTCATGCCTCAACTTTGCAAATTCTAGTATTGCATTAGAATTGCATCCTTCTCATGGGCATTTCATGTTTTTTTTTTATTTTCAGTCTGAGTTAAATTTGACTCATTGTATCTGTAAAAGAAAACATGCCTAATAATTACGCGCATCTGAATATAAGGAGTTTTTCACTTCCAGCCTTCATGGACAATTATATATCACTTATAAATGATTACATACAAAATCAATAGTAGTTATTAAGATTAATGTGGTTTGGAATTGGTAAAATGTGCTTGGTAAAAAAAATATGACCAGAATATCAACATGCCTAATAATTATGCACACACTGTGTATGCACAATAAACAATAATTATTTAAATATATTAATAAACAAATATTAACCAGTTTACATAAAAAAACATAATTCCATTATTTCATACAACAACCAACACACACCAACATCTAACCAGGGATCATCAAATCTGGACCTCGAGATCCATTTTCCTGCAGAGTTTAGCTCTTACCCTAATCAAACACACCTGAGCATGCTAATCAAGGTCTTCAGGATCATTAGAGAATAACAGGTAGGTGAGTGTGATCAGGGTTGGAGCTAAACTCTGCAGCGCATTGGACCTCCAGGGTAAGATTTGGGGAACCATGATCTAAACCAACTTACTGAAATGTGTGTGCACCAGATAAAAATTAATTAAAAATCCATCACAATTCTTGGTAATAGTTAACTGACCGGTCAATGTTTACATCTGTATCTAGTTGCTGTAGCAGCAGATTGTGTAGTTGTCTTTGGCCCTCTGTTTCTTGTTCTTCAGGGATGGGCACATCATTGCAGGCATGACGAGTAATCCTGGAAAAAAATAAAATAAAATCTGTCAACTGTTTTTCACATTTTCATCCAAAATACAATTAACTTTAAATTCTTTCCTCCCCAAATGCATCCATATTTTTCATTTGCTTTTGTTAATTCTTTGTCAATTTAATTTATCCAGCCAGCATTAATTAAAGACAGTACATCCATGACATCATACTAATTTCTGGTGTTTTCTTGCAATCACTGCACTCTTGTGTTCATAAGGTATAGTAAATGTCCAATACAAAACCAGTCATTTTGATTAAGAACTGAGAATCATCATACACCAGTTAAATAAATAAGCTTTCCATTGATGTATGGTTTATTAGGATAGGACCCTATTTGGCCGAGATATAACTTTTTAAAAATCTGAAATCTAAGGGTGCAAAAAAAGTTTAATAAATAAATTAAAAATTGAGAAAATCAACTGAAAAGTTGCCCAAATTAAGTTTTTAGCAATGCATATTGCTAATCAACAATTAAGTTTTGTTATATTCACGGAAGAAAATGTACAAAACATCTTCATGGAACATGATCTTTACTTGATATCCTAATGATTTTTGGCATAAAAGAAAAATCTGTAATTTTGACCCAGACAATGTATTTTTGGCTATTGCTACAAATATGCCTGTGCTACTTAAGACTGGTTTTGTGGTTCAGGGTCACATTCAACATTAAATAATTACATATAGGTAGAAAAAAAAACGTCAGGCACGTTTAACCACATTGCGCAAATGTGAGTGTTTGTCTTCATCGATAAACCTTCACAGCTACATCGTAATCAGCTGGTGATGTGATTAGCTTCATAAACACGAGACATCAGCTCTTTTTATATGAAACTGAAGAAATACGTCTCCCCATATCAGAATGCAGTCTTAGTTTAATATGCAAGTAGTTTCAGATTAAAATCAAACATTAAAACACCTTCCAATCCTGCCTTACCGCTTCATGTTTACACTATAACCGCACTTCCTGTTTTGAACAGGAAGAACGCTTCGGCTTCAGGATCATGGGAGATGTAGTTCAACTGAAAGGACAAGCGAAGCGTCTAACTGCTTTGCAATTAGCGTAACTATATCATTTAAGACTTTATATGCGGTAATAAACTGAGAAGGTCGTTCAAGTTATATTGAGTTTAAACTTTATTAGTTGATTGTCAGTTCTCAAACAAAAATACATCAGCCTCACCAAACACAACTCTTTAGTTTTACAAACACAGAAACTAAGGTAAACATTTTAGGATTTAAAGAGACAATTTTACAACAAAACAAGACTTCCCTTGCGGTTTCAGTCTTTTCCAAAGAGAAATTGTTACTGTACCTTATGTTTTGTCTGATTAGAAATATCATCTTAGAAATACAATTAAAGAAGTACTTATAAGCTCATTCACAGATTTTATCAAGCAAATTATTATTTACCAAAATTTGAAAAAGCAATACATTTCAATTATTATTATTATTATTACTTATTTTAGCACTGTACATACTCAAGTTACAATATGGTGTAAGATCCAAAAATTTATTAGCGAAAATATCCAGTGTTTAAGACCTTGTTCAATCTTATGGGAAAATGTCTCTGGCTTTAATACTGACTATCCTGACCAAGAGGAACAGTACTTTTACTTAATTAACTTACTTATTCTATTGACCACATTTCACATTCATAAGTGTAAATTTAATAATAAATTTTTTTTTTATGGTTTTGTTGACTGAAAGATGTATTTATATCGACAGTATTTGAGACTCTGAATAAGAAAGCTTTAAGAGGAGACACTATTTTTTCATGCGCCTGTCAAGTTTGAGATTTTGGGCTTTTTGGTGTTTCATAAAGTGTTTTTTTTTTTCAGACTATTGGAAAGAAAACACCCAAAAAACAATGTTAAGTGTTTCTTTTATAGCACTTTATCTATTTATGTCAACAGATTTAAATTATAATCCATATTTTTAAAGGCCATTTTCTCAAAAAAAGCCAGAAATCTCCACTTCAGTAGCTCTTATACACACCAAACATTTCATTTTTATTCCTGTCTATATTCTGAAGGTTTTTACAGAGGGATTTGTTCATATATAATTTGCTTGATTTTATGCAACATTTTATTCCCCCCAAAATGGTAAAAAAATACATTATTTTCTGTCTGTTCTAAATCTTTTCTTAATTATAGAGTGACAAAATGAGATGCCGAAAATCCTCTCTGTAAAAACATTTGACTCTAATATGTCAAAAAAATAAATAAAATTAAACAAGAATTTTGAAACTAACTTCATCCAGTGTTTATTTTTGTACTAAGAATGTATGCAAATTAGCACACATTTCATTAAATATTGCCTCATTTGCATATTTAAACCTAACATTTTGGAAAACCTGTAATAGAAAAAATGCTTGCAATTATCGATGTAATCAATTAACCGGGTAAGTAAGCTGATAACTATTTGTATTTTTTTTTTACCCTATTCACCTGTAGTGTCTCACCTTAAGAACTTTTAAAGTTTTTTATACTTTCCTCCCCCTGGAAACTTTTTTTGTTATTTATCTTTCTATATTTTCCTTTTCTTATTTGTGATAACATGTTATTGCTCTTTGAATAATAAATGAATAAAACATGTCACCCTAGCAGCCCCATTTATGAAAACTAAGCTGCCAAAACAGGTCACCCAGAAACTGTCGTGGTATTGACGTCACAGCCATGAGCTAATTAACATATGATCGCCCACATTTATGGCCTGCCCAGTCATGGAGAAACTATAAGAAGGTTAATGTTATTTCTGAGGATCAGAAGAACGCAGTATTATTGTCTTTTATTTCTAGATGTGGGGGAAATCCATCAAACGCTGTGTCTTTCCAGGTTGTAGGATCGAGCCTGTGTCTCTGCACAGCCTCCCAAAGGATCCCAGCATCAGAAACGAATGGCTGAAGTTTCTCTATACCGACGTTCCTGATCGTTTCAGTCCCACATTAACAGTCTGTTCAGCGCATTTCAGTCCGGACTCGTTTGTGAACTTGTCACAATTTAATGCAGGCTATGCAAGTAAACTCTTACTGAAAGAAGGGAGAGTGCCGACTATATTTGACCCGACGCCACACCCGCAATCTGTAAGTAAAACGGCTTACTTTTTTTACACGTGAAAAAGTTGGCTGATGATAATAGGTGTAATTTGCATACAGAAACCGCACACTGTAAGGCTCTTTGCTCCTTATCACTTCATGTTTCCCATTGCACTGTTAACTTCCGGTTTCAATAGGAAGTGAGTGTAGGTGAAACGGATTTTGGGAAACGTAGTTAACGGTAAAACATTTGAGATGACAGTTTTAAATCTGACCTAGTTATCATCACTATATCGAACTATATCGTTAATTACTTTTAAATGTATGCCTATATAAATAAATATAATATTTTATATATTAATGTTGCTCAAATTCACAAAAATAGCTTTTAAAGGACAACAAAGTCCTACAATGTTATGAATTTGCTTCTTGGCTTTTTTTTGTGCCCTTAAGCACTGTGCCTGACTCATTAATAAATAAATGTAATATGCCTGACACATCTTGATTTGACTTCACAGCCAAGACAATATTAACACATGACCGTCCATATACGTTATTTGTGGGGGATGTTTATCAAACATTGTGCTATTCCCAGCTGTAGGATAGCATCTGCATCTCTGTATTGCCTTCCAAAGGATCCCAAGCTGTATGGAGGCTTCAGTTTAGGTTGAAAGGATTATGGGAAATGTAGTTTTAATCGGGAAAATACAGAGCCTTGCGAAATTATTCATACCCCTTCATTTTTTCACATTTTGTTATGTTGCTGCCTTATGTTAAACTACTTTAAATGACTTTTTTCCCACATCAATCTACACTCCCTACTCCATAATGGCAAAGCAAAAAATAGGTTTTTAACATTTGCGAAAATTTATTCAAAATAAAAAACTGAAAAGATCCCGTTGCATAAGTATTCGTACCCTTTTCTGGGACACTCGAAATTTAGCTCAGGAGCATTCATTTTGCTTTTAGATGTTACTACACTTCGAGTGGAGTTAAACTGTGGCAAATTCATTTGAATGAGTATGATTTAGAAAGGCACACACCTCTCAGAAAAGGTCTAACAGCTGAAAATGCATATCAGAGCAAAAACCAAGATGACTGCCTGTAGAGCTCAGTGACAGACTTAAGGCAGTGATCTTTATGTATTGTTTTAGTTTAACTTTATCTTTTACTTATACTGTTTGAAAACTATGACTGCCAGTGGAATAAAATAATTATTGTTAATCTCCTCAATTCCACAGATGCAGACTAAAACTGTAACCACATCAAGTTCAGCGAGTGTTCATTTTTTTTTTTTTTTTTCAAATATCCTTAAATGGTCCATTGGACCCCAGATTGAAAACTCTTGCTATACAACGTGTCATCAGTCGGCCATTTTGGTGGCACTGAATGCAAACAATGCCACTGAACTGAACGAAACTCAGATATTTTGATGATTATTGCTGTTGAAAATGGTCAATTACTGTCATGTTTTGGGCTGTACTAATCAGCTGGACCAAACGTTATAACAAATCAAGGGAAAGTGTGCAAAAAACTGAATCAGGATTTTCAGGGCAAGAATCTTGACAACATTCGTGTTTGTTCTTATAATTTCTGGCCAGGTAGATTAAACATTAGGCTAATATCTTAATTAAATGCAGAATATGTAAGATTTTTTTTTATTAAAAAACCACTAGAACAGTGTTATATAATTTCCTGACTTGTGTACTTACATTTAGGGTTGTCACGATACCATAAAAATGACTTACGATACTATACCAGCTGAAGTATCACAATACCAAGTAGTATCACGATACCATGCAGTATTCTGTTAATTTAAAATTCAATTCTACAAAATGAATAAATTCATAAATAAAAAGATGTAAATGAAAACAGGCAAGATTTTTCTCTTCATTAATGTGAATGAATGACTGGCTATTGTTATCCATGAAATCATGTAAACAAAACTCATCTGAGCATTGCACAGAAGCTTCATGAAGTGACATTTAGATGTGGTATTTATACATTTAGACTCTACTTATAATTACATAATGTTATAAGATTAATATTTTAAATACAAAACTCTGAATATAGAAATATGTTGGAAAAGAATGTAATGTGATGGGAAACTTAAAACAGCTACCAGGTGGCAGCAATGTTCATGATCGAATCATTCAAACGATTCTTTCAAAACGTCTGAATCATTCAGGAGTGAATCAAATGACTCGTTTTTATGAATGGCTTAGTGAATCAGTGATTCGCCCAAACCAACGCGAATTCAGATTCGAACACAGAAACGAAACAAAAACATCTTGCTTGGGTCATATTGCTGAACTGTCACGAGCATTTTTGCTGCCATCTTAAAATTTCCAAGTAAGCAGGTTGTATATTAAAACGTATTCATTTATAATGTTAAAATACACACACACACACACACATATATATATAATGATTGATAAGAACCAAGTGCAAAACCACCATGTTAATGAATGGAATTGCATTCGTGATTGCAAAGATGTTTACAGAAACGAATTATTACACTTGTTCTAAAGTGGGCAAATAAATAAAAATACGAAAATTCTTTCTAGTAAAATATTTTCATGTTTAATAATTGATTCTTGGGCTGCTATTTTTTAAATAACATCAGACGGTCTGAATCACGCCCTCTCTTCTGAAACTGCAGCGTGAACAACGACATGCGCGTGCAGCTGCTCATTTCAACTGAACTGAAGCGTCGGGAAACACTGAATAGCACATAAAGCGTATACACAGCCTGTACTACACAAAGCACAGCAGAAAGACATTTTGGCAATCAACTTAATGTTTCTGCTGGCGTGCATGAACGTTTTAAACCGTGTTCCTGCCGTGCAGACAACATATATTAAGGTGCTACCGTATGGACGATACTACCGTTTCAAAAATGCAATGGCACCGCGAGTATTTGTAAGCTTTAGTATCGCGATACTACCGTAGTACCGGTATACCGTGCAACCCTACTTACATTATCCCAAATGTTTAGAAGAATGTTTAGAAAGAAATAAGCAATTTTAACTAGCGTAACGGACCATGTCATTGCGCCACCTGGGGGGTGTTCCATAAACCAAGTTTACCAAATAAGTCAGGCTTATTTCAGTTAGTCTGACTTATTTTGAGCCAAATCAAGTGACAATAAATCAGACTAACTGAAATAAGCCTGACTTATTTGGAACACCCCCCAGGATATGATGTCATCCACTTTCAAGTTTTTATTTTGTAGAAACCCTGTATGTTATGCATTTTATTAGACAGGTGGCGAACGCACAGAGTAGCATTATAACAGAACTTTTGTTTTATCTATGATAAAACAGTGCTGCTCTTCCTACATATGCATAAGCTGTGTATCATGGTCATCCTTCATTAGCAATCGCTCATTTTGCTTCGTACCACAGTGACCTTAAAGTGCATATTGCAGGTTAGAGACTCCGGTGAATTGATGAATAGAAAAATAATGTAGGAACCAGATTTTCTTTAAAATATACTTCAAAATAAGCTATTAAGGCTTCTAGAGACGTTTTTGTGAGAGAATTTTACTTCCGCATCTGAAAAACGGGCAAACCGGTAGTGACGTAACGAGAGGGAGAGCGGTCAATGTAAACCATAGGAAAACAATGGATCGCAATGACTGTTCGGACGCAGAGAACATTTAAAATGTTTATTTACACTTGTATGACGAACCACACACACAAATATGAGCCTGATATGTGGCCCAGAGAGCAGGGACATGCCAGGATTAAACAGAACAGCGGTCAGAGGAGACAAATTAAGTTGTGGTGTGAGGAGAACAGGGCAGGTGTCTGTGAGAGATCAGTGTTAGCTGACGATATCTAATCGGGCAAAATCATAGCATTTGTCATCTAAAAGTATTGAATTCTACTTACCAGTAACACAAACGAATGATCGTTGATCAAGCGTGTCATACTCATTAATATCCGACGCAAAAGTTACGTGATTGGACTATTGCAACGCTCTTTACGCTGGAATCAACCAGTTTTCATTATCTCGGCTACAGTTAGTGCAGAATGCTGCTGCTCGTTTTCTGACAGGGGTAAAAAAGAGGGAGCACATCACCCCTGTGTTAGCTTCACTCCACTGGTTACCTGTTAAGTTTAGAATTGATTTTAAAGTTTTAGTTTTTGTTTTTAAAGCACTTCATGGTCTTGCCCCCACTTACATTTCAGATCTCCTCCATTGCTATTCCCCTGTTAGAACGCTTAGATCATCCTCCCAGTTGTTATTGACTGTCCCAAAATCTCGGTTAAAATCTAAAGGGAACAGGGCTTTTTCGGTTCATGGTCCTATGCTCTGGAATTCTTTGCCCTTATCTATCAGATCATCCCCTACATTATCTTATTTTAAATCGTCTCTTAAAACCTATCTTTTTTCTCAGGCTTTTGTTTAATTTGAAGATATTATGTTGTATCTCTATTGTCTTGTGATGTTTGCATTTCTTATTTATTTTTCAATGATTTTATATTCTATTTGTCTTAATGCTTTGTTAGTTGATTTTTGGTTGTGCAGCACCTTGGTCAGCACTCGTTGCTTTTAAGGTGCTATATAAATAAACTTGACCTTGACCTTGACCTTGTGATATAGCGGGTTTTTATTACCGCGCGCGCGCGAGAGAGAGAGAGATAAACACCTTTTTGTTTCATTATATGCTTATATGGGAAATACCCCCAAACTTGATGTGCTGTCTCTGACTCTGCATCCAGGCTTTGAGGCTTGCTGTCTGAAATCAAAATAGGTTCTACATACAGCTTAAATGCATCTCCAGGCCAGCAGACATGAGTAAGTTTATGGTAGATCATTTATTACTCTGAGCTAAATACTTGTACGTACAAATAAACAGTAAAATTTAATCTCAATTACAGTTTGACTATATTTAGGTGACAAATACATGTACAGTAAAACTTTTTGATGCCATTGGTATAAGACAATTAATATTGACAGCATACAGTCAAGTTGTCTGCTGGTATTCATCAGGAAGCCCTTACCTGCATGTGTTGTGTCAGCTATTAGACAGTTTACAGAGGAAGGATTACTTTATAAAGGTTTTGAATGGCCCCATTTTGGTGACAAACAATAAAAAATAATCACAATCACAAATTGTCTTACTGTATACATTTTTTATATGAAGTGTACAACATATATATCAAGCAGATCTGCATTTGGGGCTAATTCAATTCAGTTTCATTTATACAGCAATAAATCATAAATATTATTTCATAGTACTGTTAATACCCAACTTAAAACACAACATTGCAACTGTTAATATATACATGTAGATGTACAAAACATATACTACTGAAAGAAAAATATTTTCAGTGTGGGTATCACACTAATGTGTTATTTTAGAGGTGGTTAATAACAGCTGGCTCCACTGCTTCAGATCTTCACACAGCCTCATGTCTTGCAATGTCTCCCAAAGCCCTATAAACACAACACATGACAATAAATTACAAATTAGCTGTGCAAACAATGTGACCAAGCTGTAACTAGACTTGATGATTATTATATTAACAAACTGAGGGTAACTGACCAGTAATGCCTTCTCCTACCGTTTTTACACGGTTCTTAAAATGATATTGCTAATGCTTACAAGCTAGCTACGGTGCTTTACAAAAACTTTTACACATCTCGTTGTCTCATTATTTAAATAAATATGTTCACGGATTTGGTATTTAGGAGAAGTTATGAGAAGAAAAACAAACTTACGGTGCAGTTCACGTTTTCGTCGAGCTGCATCTCTGACGGCTTCGGACGAACCACAGTCTGACAGCGGACCCGATGAAGCTGCTGTGTGCACCGAAGGAACTGTACCGGCTCTGAGCCTCACTTGGTTCTTGCTTCAGCATCTCATGTTGAATTGCATCATATCGCCGGGATGATAATCCTCCAGAGTAAAGTGAACGCGTTTTTCGAAGCAGATGCATTAGTATAGGCCAGTCACTTCATCCGCACAAACGCACCCATATACGGAAGATAGCACCGTTCTTTTTATTGTAAGTAAACCCGTGGACACGATGTCCTGACAGGCTGGAGTTTGTGCAGCCTCCATAAACACAATAATTTACCATGACGACGATCAATTGAAATAAAAAATAACTACTGAAAACACACTAACTCACGACTGCTCCTACTGAATAGCAACAGAGCTTGGCGAACGACTCCCTCTCGTGACGTCATATGACGCGGTGTGGAAAAAAAAGTTGTTTTTGAGAGCGGTCAAGGAAACCGTCACTTTGTCTTCTAAATTTGTGCCCTTAGGTCTTGTAAAATATTTTCTAATAGTGCATTAACGGTTCGTATAGTATTTTCATTCACGAATATATGTTTATCTCGAATTTTTTTTAACCTGCAATATGCACTTTAAAGGTCATCGCTCACTGAGTACGAAATTTCACATTGTCAGAATTTTTTTGGACATAAAATAAATACAAATTATACGATAAATATGAGTAGTTTACACACTGCCTCCGAAACTTTCGTCTGTCATAAATCGGATCAGGTTCGATTTTCTGCGTTTTCTCATCCGTAAAAAGCATTTTGATAGGAAAGGATGACGAATGTGAGAAAACCGAAAAAACGCATATAAATTTCGGACTCAGTGTGCAATGACCTTTAGTCTTTAATACATTAGCTCATCCATCCATTAGCTCATCTCCCATTATTCCACACTCTTTCATGGACTCACCAAATTTGCCTTTGGTTCTTTGTTTGTTTTGAAAATGCGCCCTCTAGCAGCAAAAACTAACATATTGTACATATTGTGCCTATTAATTTTTAGTTTGTCAAAATATTGCTCCCTTTCCTGCTTACTAAGTCCTTCTCTATATGATTTAGCATCTTCCACACATTTTGTCAGGAGTTTAGACAGCATAAATTAGCAGAACAACGTATTCAGTAGTACATGAACTGTGCAATCCATGCTGTTGTTGACACGTGAGTATCGCCAATATATCTGACCAAATGTCAGCCACTTTACCACTAAAAGTACCACTAAAAAAGAATAAATATAAAAATATATATTTTTAATGAGGCTCTAAATAAAGTCTTTGTATGCTTTAGGTTACTTTAAAGGCATTTTTGGTTTCCAAGCCATAGCTAAGTAACATTCTACACTCAGTTACATGTCACAAGTCGAGGCAAACAATGAAAACACATATGGGGCATCATCTCTAGCTCCTGCAAAAAGACCACAATAGTTGAGCAGCTCCGAACATCCGGTGCAACTTGACGTCATTAGGTTAGGTGACACAGGGTGCGATGATGTTGATTCTGAGGTTCTATTATCATGGTGGCGCGTTGGGCGCCGCTGCTGGTTCGGGCTGCACACGCACACAGCGGCTGTGATTGACACAGTGAAGGGGTGGGGACGCAGGGTGGGGTCAGCAGCAGGGAGAGGCGGAGGAGAGACTCACAGCTCGAGCCCAACCCTGAAACACGGCAACAAACACACAGTGAAAGACGACCGGGGCGACGGAAAGAGGGTTTATTTCTCGACGCCGGGGATATGATTTCTGTGATCCGCCGAGGCAACGAGCGCACCTTTCTCCTCTAATACTGAGGTGGAAAAACTGACATCGAGCTCACTGTTATTCAAATATCACCCCGCCCGATCCGATCGACCCCCCCTCCACTCCACCCCTTCACCGCCGCTTAGATACCGAGATGCACACGGAGACTCGGAACAAAAAAGTAAGTCCGTTTATCGTTCGCTATCGACTCATTTGCAACATAGCCAGCGGCTTTGGACGGCTGTCGCTGTCCGGTTTCCATTCTGCAGGACTCCGCCTGAGTTCCTCATCTATGAGCAGATACCCGGTTTCGCTTTACTCGCCGTTAACCGTAATGAGCCGATAATATCTGAGCTGCTGGGTGATTACTTCACTCCTGTGCATGCGGCTCTGAGCCCGTGCTTATCCGAAAGCCTCCTAACGATAACGCTGGTGCATTTGAAATACTTGTGCAACTTGTGACAAAGTCAGTGTGTGGCACATCTGTCAGAGTCGTCGCTTATCTGCAGTGCTGTTTTAAAGCGGCGAAGGCAGGAAGGAAGCGCGCCGAATGCAGTTCGCTGGAGAGACACCATCTTAGCTGCTTTCTTAAAGGGGCAGCAGCCTTACATTTGCATGGGATGAGAAAATCTGTTATGTTGTCGCTGCCCTATAATGCTGTTTAGTATTGGCTTTGTCATCACCTTTCAGCTGTTAAAGGGCTAAGTATCAGCATTGTCTAATAAGAGACTGCAGCTGGTTGCACTCAGTTAGGACTGTAGGCTACTGAAAACTGTCATGAACATCCCATGATGCCAAGTAAGGAGGGGGTCACATTTGTAATGTGTTAAATTGGGTTTCAGTTGTTTTTGTTGCACAAAAGTATGTACTAGAACTTTTAATGGGTTACACTGATAGGAAGATATCTAAAGATGTGCAGGTATGTTTGGTCAGCTTGTCAGTGTCACAAAATATGTTTTGCAATTTGATTGGTCCGTTGGTTGTCTTTCAGAAAATGGTTTACAGAATGAATGGTCAGTTACTCAGAATATATATATGTGACCCTGGACCGCAAAACCAGTCTTAAGTAGCATGGGTATATTTGTAGCAATTGCCGACAATACATAGTAGTCAAAATTATCGATTTTTCTTTTATGCCAAAAATCATTAGGATGTTAAGTAAAGGTCAAGGTTTTAACAAGGTTAAAAACAGTTAAGAAGTTAGTTTTTGATTGATAATATGCATTGCTAGGACTTCATTTGGACAACTTTAAAGGCAATTTTCTCAATATTTAGATTGTCAAATAGCTGATCTCGGCCAAATATTGTCCTATCCTATAAACCATACTTCAATGGAAAGCTTATTTATTCAGTCTTATGACTGGTTTTGTGGTCCAGGGTCACACACACACACACACACACACACACACACACACACACACACACACACACAGCCGTATACTACACACAGCCGTTGTTTACCGACGAGCTGCGCACATTCACACTGATAATGAACATTGATTTGCGCAGCTCGTCGGTAAACAACGGCTGTGTGTAGTATATATGGCTCAACGTGAAATCACGCACCTGATGGCATTTACCGCTGATTACAGAACCGGCTTTACTGACAAAACGCGCAAGCATGATCGGCCGATTCGTATCGGTGCATCCCTAATACTTTTACAAATGGATTTGAGAATTAGAAACTAAGATGTACACAGAATTATTGAATATTCGCAAAAGATGTAAAAATAGTCAGCTTATGGGATACTGTCATCTCAATAATAGCCAAATCATTTGCAAATGATTGGCCTGCCTAATATATCGATCCAACATCCAGCTTATTACATACGATTAAAATGGCCAAATATTTTTCAGGTTTTTTTTCAGACACATTTTTTAAGATATTAAACTTAGTCAGGATACATCATATTTAATTTTTCACAGGAATGAAAACAAGGCTGTAAGGCATAGACGTACAGTGCATTCAATGGATTGTACTGTTTTTAAACACTATACTGTTTGTTTAGCTGCTGAAACGTGTTTCTATTCCGCACAGCCTCATTTCACCCGCATTAAATTCGGTGTAAATTCAGCTAACTGAGGTCTATTGCATCTCTACCGCTGTGAAGCTACCTGTTAGACCTAATTAATGTAATTGTACACCACCTTTATACTTTATACATAATATGGCATATTCTTCAGCTAAACTCATTCTTGGGAGCAGAGTCTCCTCCATGAGTTGTTATTGACGGAGTCAGGGAGGTGAGTGGACTGAGGCATTATCATTGGAGGAACAGAGAGTGCTCTGGGTGTGCCAAACAGCTGGTAATCATTAACATCTATGGACAAACTTTGGTCAAAGTGGTTAAACACTCGGCTACCCTCTGCAGGTCTCATCCTTTGGGGTTTGTCAGGGGGACATTGCTTCAGGAGGGTGTTATAGGTTGAGGCATCCATTGGCAAAGTAATGAAGCCAACGAGCTGGGGGTGATGTGAAGTGCATCTGTTTTTAGGAGTTGAGACAGTTAGGGACTGCCACTGTCCTAGAGCACAGTTATTTTTAGGAGAAGGGTGCAGTCGGCCCTGGGTGTGACTGAGGTTGTGTTTTTGCAGGGTGGCAGCGGTGCACGCCTAGCAGTTCCACTCACTCCCTGTCTTAAATTGCCTCTTGTGTTATTGACTGCATTTTAAGTGTCACACCCTTAACCTGTCCTGAAGCTTAGCTCTAAACGTGCAACATAAATTAGTCAGTGTTCTGTTTTGTATAAACTTGATTCTGTATCAAATGAAGTAGGACACTTCCTCATTAGATATTTGAGGTAAGTCAACAATATGGTGTGACGCCTCAACATCACATGCTTTGTTGACCATTGCCCTCGCTTAAAAGCTCATTTTCTTTACTCTTTTCTCAAGAATGTTAACCATAGGAAGTTAGAGAGGCTACTACTGTGCCACTGACACCTTTAGGCCTTCTGAATACAGTGTGTGAATACACATAAAGGTGGTACAGTCCAGCTTGTCTTTTATGACCTTGTATTAGTGGATCATAAAAGACTCTCACAATTAAGTCAGGTGTTAAATCCCTTTATATTCTTACACCCTATGGCCTGGGGTCAACATTACACCTGTAGATCTGAAGTTTTTCCTGTTGTTCATTGGACAGACTTGGGAATCAGACTTTGTTTCTACTTCTGCCTGCATGGGATCCACAGTTGTGTCACTTTTTAAACAAATGTTGAGCATATACATCCATTCTTCCAACTATACTGCATTTGATAGCATGCACACAATTTCATCCTTGTCCAGTGTCTGCTCTATTTCTCTCCAGAAGTTATAAGCGATAAATTTGTCTTTTTAAGAGTTGCATGTGTCTCTTAACCCCCTCACACAAGCTCCCATCAATGTGGGCGTCTGTGGTTGTTGTATTTCCAGTAGTTTGTTGTTGTTGTTTTGTCATCTCCATTTCTTTTCTGAGTGCTGAAAAACAGGCCCGGCCACTTGTTGGCAACTTGTGGACTAATTAGTTCCAAAAAAAAATGTAGGTGTTCTTGTGCTGATGATGAAATCTGCATCTTGTCCACAACACACTTTGGGCTTAATTGACAAGCTTTAACAGATGCATTCACATTTTTGTACATGTGTTAGCCTTTCTGAACAGTATTATAAGAAGAGGCTAAATTCTTTACCATGCTGAAGGGGTTTTATGAGGTTTTCAAGCTTTTTTTATATTCTTGAGAAAAGGAAATGGTATATTCTCGAGGAAACTGCAAATGAATCAGCCCTCTACGCCATCTGTAGAAATGACAGTTCACTAAATGCAATAACCCAGGCCTAGCTTGAGCTCTGAGAAATGACAATTTTAGGACCATTGCCTTCAATATTACCATCTGCCCCTTCACTTCCGTTCTGTTTCTTGTCATCTCAGTTTTTGATACGTCTATATTTTATACTAATATCCACCATTTTTAGTTCACTGACTGAGCACATGGTTCTGAAAGGCCTCAGTATTAAGTTAGTGAGCAAATTAGACAAATTTGAGGTAATGTTTTTGGTCCTCCAGTTTTAACATTGCGTTTAAGCAAAGTTCACAACCCATTTTACATCTGTTACGTGACATATTTCCAGGATATTTAGTGAGAAAAAAAGTGGTGAATCATGAAGTATGAGAAATAAGAGGGTTTGATCTAGGGATGGGTGATATGGACTTAAATTTATCACAATAATTTCTGGTATTAATTGCGATAACGATAGTAATGACGACAATTCATGGGAATCCTGTTTCTTTAGAGAAACATGTTATCTTGCCTTTTTTACCCAAAATATGGTGTTGCGAGCATTGCTGAGTACACATGTAATGTAGTGACTAATTCATACTGGAAGCTGAAGGGCGCCCTTTGCGCATAAACTACTACTGAAGACACTCCAGGAAATCCCTAATATGGACAAAGGTATCCAGTTATCACTGTAGCTGAATAAAATGCAGATAGAGAAATTTTAACTGAGGAAACTTGAAGACAATAAACATACGATTGCTACAATATATGGTTTATCTGTGTTCTTCAAGCAATCTTGGGTATTTTTATAAGGTTAAAGTATATAATGCAATGCTAAATCTATATAGCCTTTATAATACTATAAAATAGTATAATTTCTGCCACATTCTGTGATATGAAACCATGTTTGATTTTTAAAAGGTTATTTTAAACACTCGACTATGTTATGAAGTTATTCTGGAGAAAAAGCATTCAGTAAATAATATATAAGGGACTGACACGGAAGACAAGAAATTGAATAAAGGCGGTATTTTTGTTTTCTTTGCACACAAAGTAGTCTGGTAGCTTCATAACAGTCAGGTTAAACCAGGTTATAAGCAATTAAAAAAAAAAAAAAAGTAAGAGTTATGTCAGGGCTTGACAATCGATAGTCTGGGGCCAACGTGAAAGCCTTGTTAATTTAACAATGATTAATCTATATTCAATTTGTACAGTTGAGTTGATGCACTGATAGGCTTGCCACGATAGACGGTGTTACCGGTTTTAAGACGCAACACCGGTGACATCACTTTTCCACCGTGACACCGTCCCCACATTTTTTTTTAAAGTATGCCTATTCGTTTTTTTATTAAATATTTATTTGAATTAAATGGAAAATATAATTATAAATAATTTAAGACGAGGGCATGCACTATAATTAAAAACTGAACATAGCTACAATGCGTCATATTTCATTTTTTTTATTACGTGAGGAGAACGAGAGGAGTCGAATTTACAGAAAGAGAATGGCGGATGATTTAGTGTCAAAACGCAATGCAAAAGCGCCTGTATGGCAATAAAGAGCTCTTTTCCTCGCTTTTAAATAGCTTATAAATGCGTGCGTATTATGCTTTCACTTTCAGTTTTGCCGGTATTGGCAATTCGGCGTCAATTGTTTGAATGGACGACAACGAAACTACAAAAAAAAAACTTTGAACCCAAAATATTGCCAAACGGGCGCTTTTGCATAGCGTTTTGATCGTCCGCCATTCTCTTTCTGTAAATTCGACTCCTCTCGTTCTCCTCACGTGATAAATGAAATATGACGCAGTCATCCAGACTTGCACACAAACTGCATGCAATCATTTTTCGAAATGTCAAGCGTGCAGAACTTTTACAAACTTTTTAAAAATCCGAGACGCTGAAGATGAACGCAAAGAGAAAAAAAATATTGTATCAGGCAGAACAAGATCACTATTCACAATGCGCCAAATGTTGGAAATATTATCCTAAGTGTTAAAATGGGGGTTTATATGAATGTATCTCTGAGGGAAACTGACTGTTTTAGAAATGTTTACATGGCGTTTTCTTTTCATTGCCTCTGTATAATGCATTTAATGTAGCATTCATAAGCACTGCGCTGCTTTGTTTACGACGGTAACCAAGGAAACTTAATATCACTGTTATCAAAGCCTATAGAATACCCAAGACGTGTCACTCGTATAGTTTTGAATGGGGAAAATGCAATGCTCATTATAGCCGCGAAGCCCCGCCTTCTTAATGAAAGAGCTAATCGTTGATTAGTAAAGTCATTAGAAGTCCCACTTGCTATAAAAACAGTCAGCATTCTGAGACGTTCTTTTAGCGCTATTGCAGCACAAGGAACCATATTTATGAGACGGCTCTTGTCAGATTTCATTGGTGATTTAAAATATGAAATTTAATCGTAAGCATAATTACGGTTGCTGAACATTTGGGGCATCCCTATAAATAAGCGATTCCAATTTTGATACCACCCCCAAGAAGGGCCAAATAATATTATTTGAATAACTTATTAATGTTAAGTTAAATTGTGCTTTGTTCATCTACTAGAACGTTAAAAATGTTCAGTGTTAAGTAACAAAAAATTGTTGTTTTGTAATTGATTGTTTTCTTTGAAAAGCAAGACAAAACTGTAAAAAGCAAATATTGGTTATTTAATTAATGCAAAAGTGAAAAAAATTGGCAAAATGCATGGGGGGGAAAAAACCATGTTCGATAATCGGCTTTCAGCCTTTGACCCACTGTGTAATTTTGTTTGGCTTCGGCTAAGAAATTTCATTTCTGAGCTTCCCTTCTTATTTATTGAAATAAAAGATTACAGGGGTCAGAAACAATGATAACAGCAACTTTTTTTTTTTTTTTTTTTGACCATGTAATATACTAATTTTTTTTTGGTTTCTCCACCCAATGTAAAAAATGCAATAAAAAAATACAGGTATCTGTAATTTTGTAATCTGCAAGTACGAAAAATGAAAGTATCGGTATCGTCCTCATTTTGGATAAATTGGCATTGATGCATCCCTAGAATTAAATAAGCCAAATTGTCATTTCATGTCACTTTGAAATAAAAAGGAGTTCAAGGATAAAGACTTTTTAGGGTGCTTCTTTTTCTTTAGAGGTTATGTATGTTCCTTGTGGCGGAAGAAATGAATGTACTACCTCAGATACAATCAAGGTCTTTTTTTACTTTGAGAGCTGCCTGAGGAGGATTCGGTTGTCCGAGAGAGGAGAGGAAGTGAGGCACCAGCGTACTGGCTGGAGGGAAAATTAGACTTGTAAGTGAGAGGTTAAAGGGGACATGCAACGTTATGTGGATTAGCTCCCAGACCTAAAGGAAGTAAGCCAAGTTAGAGGTGAGGTTTTGGATGAGCGGGGGCTCTGGGGGCTGTTTGTGTGTGTGGTACGGGACTGCAAGGATATTGTCCATGTCTCCCCAGATTAGAGGCGATGTGACAGAATGACCCCCTACCATTGCGGCACAATCATTAACCAGGGAAAGAATCCCGTCCCCATAGCAACCCCTGCAGTTCTGCCAAACTGTCTGCGATGAAAAAGAGGGAGCGGGGGTGGGGTGCTCAGGGTGGGGAGGGTGTGTCTCAATGTGTGTGTGTGTGTGTGTGTGTGTGTGTGTGTGTGTGTGACTATTGATGTTGGAAACAGCATGCAAGCCATTGCTCAGAATGTGAAAATTAAGTGATTTGGAAAACTAGTGTCGAACCTTTGTTCCTGTAGCCCCCTCTAAACGTATGCAAATGCTGGACATTTGCATTAGTCTTTTACAGTAGCTTAATTATAAGGAGCGAGGCATAAAACCTGCACATTCTTCTAGGGAAGTACAGACTATGCACTCAGGTATCTTCTTTGGGAATTGCAGCTTGCCCCTGTGCCTTTAAAGTTGACATCACCAGCTCTCTCTTGCTGTTTTTCTCTCGGCGCAGCTCTGCAGCAGAGATGAGCTGGCTTTCAAAAAGAGAGAAACTTCTTCCTTCCTGTCTTGGGTGCTCATCTGCTTCACGGACATTGAATAGCTTGAGACACTGAGGTTTGCATCACATTAGCAAAGCTGCGTTTCAGTTAAGCATCATGTGAAGAAACATAATTTCTGCTGGACAGACCTTTTCTTTTTTGAGGAAAGGAGCTGGAGGTAAAGGAATGAGCATGTTAGGACTATTGTGTGTGTGTGAGTGTGTGAGTGTGTGTTTTAGGGTGGGGAGGGCTATGGGAAGTAGCAGCAGAGTTTGCGTCAGAAGGGTGTGGTGAGATAAGGCCAAGTTCACTGCTATGGTGACTGTGCCAACCATAAAGAGAAAGTCCTATGTGTGCGTTTGTTTCAATTTATTTGCAGCCAATGTACACTCCCAAGCATCACTGTAGGTGTTCTTAAAGAAACAGTACATCCAAAAATGGCGATTATGTCATTGTTTACTCTTCCTCAGGTTGTTTTTAAGGGGAACACAAAAGAAGAATTCTGAAGAGCTTTCATTTTATTGTGACCATCCCTGTCAAGCTTCAGAAACGAGCCAAAAGGAAATCTTAAAGGAACACTCCACTTTTTTTGGAAATAGGCTCATTCTCCAACTCCCCCCGAGTTAATAAGTTGAGTTTTACCGTTTGGAAATCCATTCAGCCGTTCTCCGGTTCTGGCGATATCACTTTTAGCATAGCTTAGCATAGATCATTGAATCCTATTAGACCAATAGCATCACATTCAAAAATAACCAATGAGTTTCGGTATTTGTCTTATTTAAAACTTGACTCTTCTGCAGTTATATCATGTACTAAGACCGGCGGAAAATGTAAAGCTGTGATTTTCTAGGCCGATAAGATTAGAAACTACATTCCCATTCCGGTGTAATAGTCAAGGAAGTTTGCTGCCGTAATATGGACGCAGCAGGTGCAGTAATATCACATTAAATGTAAGTAAAGTGTCTACTTTTAGGTTTCAAATAAGTATTTGGAGAATAAAATGTCAAAATTTGGTTGAAATAATTTTACATTGTCATTCAATGTTACAATATTCCATTTCATTCCAATTCAAACAACATGCGTATTCTGACTTGTACATATTAAAAGATATAAAAGAATAAGGGGTCATATTAAATTTTATTGTTTAGATGAGTAAAAAAATCTTACTGACAAATGGGCAAAACCTAGGATAGTGGCAAATTTGAAAAACATAGAATTACAACTAATTAGCATTTGGGCTGAAAGTAAGTAAGTTGTCTTTAAATATAATACATTAATTTTTGTTGTAAATATGCCTGATAAGATTTACACTGAATGACATTTTAGTGGGTGTCTTCTGTAAATTAGGGAAAAATGTATGATATTTATTTTTTGCTCAGAAAAACAAAAATGCGATTACATTTATTTTTTGGAAAAATAACAACAATGTAAAATACTATTACTCATATTGTTTTTATGTTTAAATCAATTTCGTCTTTGACCCATTGGTACCAAGGGTGCTTTAATCAGGATTGTTTTTATTTATTTTTTTGCAGGTTTTTTTTTTATCATGTAGGCTAATATTATTTATAGGCATGCTCTGGTCATTTCCCCCCCCATACATTAATACTCTTATTCAGCAAAGATTATGTTGATTAAATTTGTCAAAAAATCAGTTATTCATTTATTTATTTTAACTTTAAATTAAATAAATACATTATATATATATATATAACACATTTTAAAATAATATATTGAAATAAAAATGGTTATTTTAAATTATGATAACATTTTATAATATTAGAGTTTTACTGAATTTTGACCAAATAAGGTATTATGTATAAACAAGCCTTGAATAGCATTAGTATATTTGTAGCAATAGCCAAAAATACATTGCATGGGTCAAAATGATTGATTTTTCTTTTATGCCAAAAATCATTAGGATGTAAAGTAAAGATCATGCTCCGTTAAGATTTTTTTTGTTGTTAATTTCCTACTGTAAATATATCAAAACTTATTTTTTTATAAGTAATATGCATTGCAAAGAACTTCATTTGGACAACTTTAAAGGCAATTTTCTCAATATTTAGATTTTTTATTTTGCACCCTCAGATTCCAGATTTTCATTTTAAATTGTTGAATCTCTGCCAAATATTGTCCTACCCAATTTCAAAAAATTGTATCCTATGACTGGTTTTGTGGTCTTGGGTCACACATTATATTTAGACAAATAGCCTTATAAGAAAAGGAACGATTATCAGCAGATAGTGATTGGAACCTGGTTGATCGGAGCAACTCTAGTCAACTCTAGCGAAACCTCATTGACATCCATCTGTGCCATGTTTGACTTGAGAGCTACTCTGGAGATGTTCAGGCTTTGATTTGTGTGATGAACAAACTAGAATTCATCAAAATGACTTAAACACTTCATGTGTCATGTAAGATTGCAAAGTATTAACTTATAGCAGAACTTAAATTTTCCTGAGAACAATTCCTTGAAATGAATTGTTTAAGTGTTGAATTAGAGTGGGTTGTCCTTCTTTCAGACCCTTTTCAAACCATTTGTAGGCCGTGTCTCCTGCTAAAGCCGTTGAGTTGGCCTTGACTTATTCAGGTGATTCTTATATTGGTCTCAACTCTCACCTCGAAAACTCCTACGTTTCTCTTTTCGCTGCTTGCTTTTTCTCATTTCATCCCCCAGCAGACTCTTCTGAGGCAGGGCCCTTCTTGTTGCACACAGCCCTTTTGTTCCACCAAGACTTGTGTGTGTGAGGCTGACACGACGCTGTCTCACACGTCTCGCTGAAGAGGAAGGGTGGAGTTGTAGGCAGCCAAGAGAAGAGGCTTCGCTCAAGGCCAGTCTCTAAGTCTCTGCTTTGGTTTGATGCAGTGCTGAATCTAAAGACTTTGTATTTTTGTAAAAGGAACTGGATTTTGCATTGTCTGCACTACAAAATTCTGCTGAATGGATTTAAGTGTACATCATTTTATTTTACAGCAGTGACATTTACCGTAGTTTGGTGAATTTTCGCAGGCGAAATCTAGTCATTTTAGTATCAATTAGAGGTGTACTGATACACATATTCGTATTGAACTGTTCTTGAACCAAGGCTTTCAGTTCGGTACGCATTACAAACCAAACGATTCGTTGAACTAATCCTATTACATTTGGAAAATAAAAGTGCTTAAAGTGTGTGAAATATAATGTTCTCAGTGGCCCTATGCTCAACAAGTCAGCCCAAACGATGTAACAGGCAACGTGACGTCTGCCTCTCCCACCGAAAAAAACACACTACTCTAGTAGGGTTGTGACGGTGAGGTAGTTCCTTAGAGTTTTCTCTCTTTTCCTCACTTTTATTTGCTTTTAAAGGATTAGTACACCTCCAGAACAAAAATGTACAGATGATGTACTATAAACTCATCTACATTGAGTTAAATTAACTTAACTCAAGTAGGGTGACCATACGTCCTATTTTCCCCCGGACATGTCCTCTTTTTGGACTTAAGAAAATGCCTCCTGCTAGGATTCCCTAAATTGGCCAAAATGTCCGGGATTCGGGTTTTGCTTTCTACAGTCGCCATTCATTGTGTGCATTTTTGTATCAAAGCCTTGCGCGGGACTGTTTTCTTAATTCCGCTCCCGCAAACATTCTAATATTGAATTGAATTTTCGCACATCACAGAGTCGCTATCAATATGCAGAGTATTTAAATCGCTCTGGGTGCAGCTCGTGTTGGATGTACGGTTGCCAAATCCACATTTTTTTCCACGGAATTGGGCTAATTTAAAACTGTTGGGGCAGACTGATTTTCCTTCCTTGGGTTAAAAGTTTGAAATATTGCGTAAATTGTGTTTGACTCAACTTCAGCAGCTGCCTTATTTTTTTTTAAGTTAAATCAGATTAAAACTACAAGTCATTTTAACTTATTACAATAAAAATGAGTTGATATAATTTGTTGAGTTTAAATGACTTAAGTTGATTTAACTTAAAATCTTAAGGCAGCTGCTAAAATTAAGTTTTTAAGTTGAAACAGGTGAAAACTTTTTTCAGTGTAGATATTAGTTTTGTGAAGGATGACCACTGTGCTAGGAAGCTTTTTAGCTGTGTTTATGATTAATCTGCTTAACGGTGAATGGAATGGAAATGACATTTCTGGAACACAGTTTTTTAAATGTCCGACCTACGTCCTCTTTTTGGAAAACTAAAATATGGTCACCCTATCTAAAGTCTAAAGTATTTTTAAAGCAGGTGCTTTTGTATTTGGTTTCGAAACGAAATCTCTTACGTGATAAATGAAATCAGACTCCTGCCGCTGATCTGAGATGCGACTGTTGTTTGGCACAAAATTTCAAAGAAATTTCTTTGGCCTTTCTTTATTTTTGCTGTATCGAAACTGTACCGAACCGTGAGACCACTGTGTCGTGTCGTGTCGAACCGAACCATGAATTTTGTGAACTGTTACACCCCTAGTATCAATCCATGCGATCAGAAATTTCATTTGACTGCAACATGTTTTCCCACACAGATTTTGCGACTGGTTCAAATCTGTCATTGTGCCACATTGAAAACAGCTTGGTTTAAAAGTGACTTTTATGTGAGCTGTGCATCATACATCACTACCCTATTGAAATAGACAACAGGCCTTTTTTGCCTGCAAAACTCTATATTTCCCAAAATTTCACTGATGTGACACCACGTTTAGTGTGCAGTGATTTATGATTCTTTTTGACAAAATCTAGACTAATATCAAAGTGCTACGGTAGTACCATCTGAAACTATTACTGGTAGCACAGCAGAACTTCCTAAGGGCATAGTGCTTTAAAGAGAGAAGCCTGACACACAGGGTGGTCTTTGGCCAAAGGGAGGGCTTGTACCTTTAAGAGGCTAACGGAAAGAACCAGAGGGTAGGACAGAGTCCTTGCACCACAGCCTGTGCTCTGTGTGTGTCACCAAACCCTCTACATGCTCATCCCCCTCACACACCCCATGCAGCTGTGACCTTACATGTGTATCCTCCCCTTCTGCCTCTTTTCTCTTTTCCTTTCTTTCTCTCTCTCTCTCACACACTCTTTTTCTTTCTCCTCTTTTGCTTTTGGACCGATGAGTTGATTACATGGAGGGATGCGGTGACAGCACTGGCTGGTACACAGAACAAGACGTGCCCCAGGCCCCAACAAACTGCATTAAAATTACACTGTTCTGACATATTTAAACAGCAGCGGCAAACATGTACACGTACACACGGATCCGCACATGCATACGCAACCAGAGACCTTATTTTCTTGACAAAGAGTAGTATCCCCCCCCAAGTCTTGGAGAGGCTGTCTTCTTCCATGAACACTAAAGGAACATCTCATTTGTTTTCGTAGTTGGTCCTCGAACACCTTATTTGGCAGTGCATGGAGTTCGCACTGGAGCAGCTCTGAGAAAAGCAATGACAAAGTAAGTTTACTTGTCAGTCAGTTACTCCCTTAGAGGTTGGTTCACTTCACCCTCAAACCACAACTTATTTTACAGCTTATAAGAATTAGATCAAATAGACTTGTCAAAAATGACAACTGCTCCGAGTTTTTACATGTAGGAAGAGCTTGCTTCCTAAAAAAACAAAGATGGGTGCTTAGATACTGTTACTTTACATAAAGATGACAGTGGAGAAATGTCTAAAGCTACAAGACCAAAAGCGAGCACAGAAAACTATTCACAGAAACATTTTGAACAGCTTCAAAAGCACAGTTTACCTTTCAGGATGGAACAAATTGTAGAGTTCTTTCTATTTTATATATAAAATAGCTTTTAGCTTATGTATCCTATGCTTATGTCCCTGTTGAAAAAAACAGTATATGCTGGTTAGGTAGGTTTTGATGCTGGTATGCTGGTTTAAGCTGGTCCTTTGCTGGTTTATACTGGTCCTTGACCAGCTAAGGACCAGCATAAACCAGCTAAAACCAGCATCCCAGCATCAAAATCTATGCTGGTTTTTCAACAGGGCTATGTGTTTTGCTACTTTCTATTGCTAATTTTATTGGACAGAAATTGGTATACTCTTCTGAGTGCTACATGAGCCATCATTATTTTAATGCATAGATACCTTCATTCCGCAAATCTAAAAAAGAATGTGCTGCATTCTGCAGAATAGTTTTACCATAAATAGTTGATAACTTCATATATTGGTCAAACAGTATGGTCCCGTCTTGGGTCTTAGGGTGTGGTCACATTCTCTGTTGTTCGGCAGATGTTCTCCAGGGAAATACAGTCATTTCAATAGGAATCCACACAATCTGGGAAAGAAATTCATGAGAATTACATTCAGAATTTATGTTAATGTCGATGAGAACATTCTTCGTTTAAACCAGAAAATCATATACCACTAACTTTGCTCGCTGAATGCGAAAGTGTGTCAGATCAGTTAGCCAAGCAGCTTACCTGACATCCTTTAGAAAAGCTAAATGCAAAAAAGCACTGTCAGTGAAAGTGTGCAAACTAATGATTGACATAAAACCTGCAAACTAGTGCAAATGTGCATCAACATGTAAATTATGCAAAAACAAAAAAGTATGAAGAAGCAAACGAGATTTTCGCCTACTAATTCAGATTAGGTAAAATGTTAGCCGGGATTCTTCACACTGAGGTAAGCACGAGTCGGATCCTTGGAGACAAGATCTCACATCACTATTGTTCCTTTGTATTCTCAAGCTTTGCTATGCACCATGTCACAAAATCTGATCTCAAGTCAGTTTCTGTTGTCATATTTTTTGTTTTTACTCTGAGATGAGAAGGAAGCTGATCTATCTGTTTTTCCTTATTTGGCGTTATGGGCCATTGTGCTACTCTGTAGACCAATGTGTGTGAATGTTTATGTGCAGAGTGCTCCCTAGGCTAATACAACCCAGTACCCTGCTATTTATTTATTTTGTGAGCCTTCAGATGATACTTAAAGAGTAGGCTATATGGTATTTTAAAGTGTCCTAATATAAGTCCCCTACAATTGGCTTAAATGCATTTAAGGTCAGAAAACATTGTAATTTTCTCAGAATATACATTTAATATTCGAGTCAGTTCTTAATGATTTCAAAACAATTTGGTCAACGCAGTTCTAAGCTTAAGGCCAGTAAACCCCTCCCTTCCATAAGCCTACTCTGTTCTGATTGGTCAGCTGGTCAAGTCTGTTGTGAGATTAAGTATTAATCATACTTACAGGTTGTGGATGGGAGACGCTTGTTGGTCCAAATAAAGAAGTTACAGACTTATTTTTAATGGACAAGCGTTTGGCGAATCCCGTGTTGGACTCACCAAAATTAAAGAGTAAACAGTACACGGTAAAATAACGAGCACACAACAAAAGGTTTGAATTGTATTGCTGTGGAAAAATAATTTGTAACCACTGATTCTTTACATCATCATCATCATCATCATCTTTTGGCAATGAAAACAAAACAAACTTGCTTTCACAGCTCAGAACACAGCGTCTTCTTGACGCACTAATTAATATTAGGCTAATATGTTACCTAGTGATGTATATCGGTAATAGGCAGAAGATTCGAAAATATGACAACTCATTAAAGCGGTTCAGAGTTGACTCTTTCGAGAAGCAAAATCTTTATTTATCGTGCACTTTTTTGATTACCAACTTTGCAGACTGTGTACATTGAAGGATAGCTATGTTACAAACTGCAAAACAATTAAAACATGAGTTAGTGTAGTTAGGTAACATCAAGATTGAAATTTTAAGTTAATTTATTGACCCCTCAATGTGCAAGGTCTGATTGGGTGAGTATCTACAATAACACTGGAATACAATCTTAAGAGATACCCATTTTTCTTGATGGAAAAAGGAGTCTTGGATTGTCTGTCAGAACAATTTTGGACACAGAGTCAACACATCTCCTCTCAAACTTGGAATGGTTCCCTCCCACCTCCATTTGCTTCAATGATCCAATGAAAGGACAAGGTCCTAGATTGGGGCAGATCCTGCACTTTGGAATTTGGGCAAAGGTTTTACTTGTGTACTTACAGCGGTCAGAGAAACTAGCTACACAACAGCAGGGGAGGTGGAGAGGCCCTGCCTTTCCTCCCCGCTGCTAGGAAAACTGTCCCACACTGCTCAGAGAACAGCCCACACCTCCCCTGCCCCCTCTGCAAGAACTTCTCCCGCACCCTCTCAAACACTCCTCCTAGGGGGGTCCAGTTGGGCCTAGCCGTGGTATGAAGCACGAGCCAGCGTCCAATCTCGGGTTACATGATTGTGTAACAAGCGGCTTTGAACACCCTTTCGGCCCTTCAGAGCTGAAGTCCTACTTCCTTCTCAGGGCCTCACGCATTATGAGTTTAGCCCCTTCTGGTCCTAGTGAGTCCCCGAGTAACATTCTCAAAGGTTCAACAAGGTTTTGCTGACCTTAGTTGTCTCAGGTTTGAAAAAACTGGGATTCAAGTCTGGGAAGCCCCTGATGAAGTGCCCAAGAGATATTATGTGTCATGGCATTAGGGCTGGGTTTGTAGTGCTTCTGTTTCTGCAACAAATGCAATGGTCAATAAATCTGCCGTGGCTTCCTTTCTTCTTTGGCATCGCACTAGTTGGTTTATATCATGTGGATTGTAGGTACCTCTTTTCCCAACCAAGATTTGGTATCTCTTAAAATGCCAAACACGTTGAGGATTGTTCGTTTCTAATAGAATTTCTACCAAAGTATAACTCTTTAAAAAAGAAGGGATGGACAGAAGGGTGTGCGTGGTGAGCTATGCAGTCCCAGACGGCCACTCTACCCACGCCGCACTGGGGCGGGGACTGGTTGCCACGGGGGCTTGGGAGCGACTGAGTGAGAGAGAACGCCATGACCCAGATTGTAATGGTTCTCTCTTCCTCTCCCCCTCCACCCCCAATCGTTCCCTCTCTTCTTCACATCTTCCCCAGTCTTTCGTTTTCGACTCTCTGCTATCCTCTCTACTTTGTGCTTTCCTCTCTCTAATCCTTGATGTTCCCTCTCTCAGTAATGAGAACCCCCCCCCTCTCCATAACTTCCTGCTGGGGCATAGAGGGACTGGGGTCACACCCACCCCACCCTCTTTTATTCCTGGAACTACCCACAGCACAAGCTCCCAGGGGAGCCTCTACACACACATATATACGCACACATACTCTGGTAATGCTTCCTCAACGATATACATCATCATCTCTCCAAAGGATTTGCCAGTAGGCGAATACTACTCTCAATCATTGAAGTGCTTGCATACTTCCATATTGCCGGAGCCAGCCTTGTGTGCATAACTTGCAGACAGAGTCCAAAAGTCACTTTCTGGCAGCTGTGGGTGTATTAGGAACTTAGTAACTTACCTGCCTTGAAACTGTATTTAGCATTATACTTATAAATTAAAAGATGATATTTACAGTTGAAGTAAAATGTTAATTATTTTACCAAAATAAGAGGGGTCATCTAAAATGCATGTTATTTTTTATTTAGTACTGACCTGAATGAGATATTTCACATAAAAGATATTCACATGCAATCTACAAGAGAAAAGAATATTGAAAATAAAAGTGACCCTGTTCAAAAGTTTACATACACTTGATTCCTAACACAGAAGGTTCAAACGCTCACTGATGCTTTAAGAACCAGGGGTGTAAACTTTTGAACAGAATGAAGATGTGTACTTTTTCCTTATTTTGCCTAAATATAATATTTTTTTTCCTTTAGTTCTATTTACCATGATCTTCAAAAAGTTTTCACCCCCAACCTTAATACATAATGTTTTCCTCTGAAGCATCGGTGAGCGTTTGAACCTTCTGTAATAGTTGCGTATGAGCATATTTACATATATTTTTCTGAAGAACAGTGGACAGTTTAACTGTTCAGGACAAACAAGGGACTCATGAATAACTATCACTAAACAAACAAACAAAAAAACACAGCTGTGGATCATTCAGTTAACAACACAGTATTAGAAATCAAGTGTATGTATACTTTTGAACAGGGTCATTTTTTTTTTTTTATAAATTCAACTATTACTTTCTCTTGTGGACTATATGTTAACATCTTTTATGTGAAATATCTTATTCAGGTCAGTGCTAAATTAAAAACATAACATGCATTTTGTATGATCCATGATATTTTGGTCAAATAAATAGCATTTTGCAGATTCTACAAGGTGTATGTAAACTTTTGATGTTTTTTCTTGAATATTTGAGACCATTCAATATTTGCCATTCATTGTGAATATCAAGTCTAGCTGCAGCTAAAACAGAAACATAAGCACGCATTATATTTTCATCTCGGTGGCTCTATGCAATTAATTTTCTACAGTTCTGTTGCCGATTAGAGTTTGAAAGTTAAAGAAAAACTCTGAGGCATCATAGGTAAACTGATAACATTTCCAGGACAAAGGTCTTCAGCCTTTTTCAGGACTCCTTAATGGATGGGAAGACGTGTGGTATAAGATCCTATCCCCCCTGCAGAGACCCATCCCCCGATTTCATTGGCTTAGAGAACTTTTTATGGATAAACTATTCAGTGGCAATTAGAAATTATGCATGTCGTTTTAATATTGAAAATATTTCCATTTCTTTGTGGTTCTCGTTTACTTGCATCAAAAGGTGTCAGACTATCATTCTTGGCATTTGTCTTAAATGTGGCAGTTCCAATTAAAGTTACTGGCCTTTTTGTGAGTACCACAGTTGTGTTTACTCACCAAAGCCACTTGGTTCTGCTGACATTTAGTTTTGTATGAAGCGTTGGGTAACACTAGTGTTTACCAGCCATCTCAGACAACATTAGCTATCAAAAGGAATGCATATATGTTTGTTCACAGTGCATGTGTTCACCGTGTGTCCGTGCCAGGTTGGGAGGAGGGGCACATTGAGGGCGGCCACACCCCAGCTTATGGGGGGCCACACCTCTTTGTGGAATCTACTGCAGCTGGGTCACATGACCCCCACTCCCACCCCCATGCCTAAGCATTACCACATTTCTCCCTCTCTCTCTCTCTCTCTCTCTCTCTCTCTCTCTCCACTAATACTGCTGCTCTTCTCTATGAGACTGGCCTCTCTCCTGCTATTCGGTCTTAAAGAATTGGGTGTGACTCTGCTCGGCTCAAAGAGGG
The DNA here is from genome assembly GCF_049309525.1 of Garra rufa. NCBI lineage: Eukaryota > Metazoa > Chordata > Actinopteri > Cypriniformes > Cyprinidae > Garra > Garra rufa. The sequence continues at coordinate 146,457 of NW_027394285.1, forward strand.
AGGCGACGCAGGATTGCTGACTACTCCTCCCTGCTGGTTCACTATTTCTCTCCTCTTGTCTTTCTCCAGCTGGTCAGTCTTTAGAACCATCTTTTTCCTCTTTAACCTTCTGTTTTGTACACCTTAGTTTCTAAAGGTACCGTAGATGTAATATCTAAAATATCTTTAGTACTCTTTTATGCTTTTCTCTTCTTTGATGTCTTCCAATTTCTGTGATTCTCTCTCCATCTTCAAACATCCCCCAACATTTGATTGACCTGTACTTGGTTTCCACTCATCATCTCTTTTGTTTCCTCCTCCCCCAACTAACTTGAGCTTAAGAGAGACTAACTGTCTTCTGACTCTTCTCACATTAGTCTGGTGAGGATCATTAACTCTCTCTCTCTCTCTCTGTGGCCTCATACTAACTTTTCTTTCAAATTCAATTTTGAACGAACTTAAATTGTAGATTTCTCAAATCTGCTTGGCGGTTAGGATTCTGTTGGTAAAACTACAACTTGACGCTCTGATTAGCTCTTAAGTGTTCTCTGTTTCTCCTTCACAGTGTCAGACGAGTCCGAAGAAATCCACTGCAGCCACCTCTGAGCCTGTTGAGGAGATGCCATCCATACAAATCAAGCCGGAGCCAGAGGAGGTGGAGTGTATGGTGGTGAGAGAGCTTTTGTAATGTGGCATATGTGTGTGTGGGGGTTGAACTTCGTAGTGGGATGGAGAGTATGAAGCTTGAAGTTATTGGAAAGGGGTGTGGTTGTAGTGTCTCGAAAATGAAGTCAGTGGACCTCAGGATTCCTCTAGACTGGGTGAACTTGGGTCTTCACTTTTTAGATGAAGCCAGGGCATATCTAAATGTTCAGGCAAAATGTATTCTACAAATGCATGTAATAGTAGTTGACTTGATCTTTTCTTTCCATTATAATGTGAATTGTCAAAAAAGAAAAAAAAAAAACTAGGGTGGGGATTGCTTTGATACATTGGTTGTTGATTGGATGGAGGGAGGTGTGAATGTGAGCTTGCAGTTGATTGAAGGAAAGCAAGGGGGGTTTATGTAAATTAAACGACTCTAGAAGTCCAGGATACACTCTTAAAAATAAAGGTTCTTTATTGGCATCAATGGTTCCATGAAGCACCTTGAACATCCATGGAATCTTTCAAATGCAGAAAAGGTTCTTTATATTTTTTAAAACAGGAAGACAGGGCGGGACATATCCAGCAGCCCCGCCTCCCTTTTTAAATAGCCAATAGCGTTTCATTTATATCACCGATTTGACAGCGCATGACAAGCCACAGTCTCATCCATATCGTATTATTTATATATAAAATATCAATTTGTGTAGAAATAAAATGTGTCCGATATGTTTTGTGGTCCGTGCCGACTCGCGCATTAATTTTGCTCCGTGTTATTCTCTCTCTGGCCCCAATGGAAAGCATATTTACACTGTATGAATCATTCCTTATCGCCTATATAGTGCACTACATACCATTTACTAGGGCTGGGTAAAAAATATCGATTCTCCGATTTTAATCGATCTTCAGTTTAACGCAACGATATCGATTCGGGAAATCCCCGAATCGATTCTTAATGCGCATGCTTCACGTAAGAGGATATGAATATTCACCTCTCGTCCTGAAGGTGTCACTAGTGTTCCTGCTCAGAGTGTTTTCTCAACCGCTGGTGATCTAATCACAGCGCAAAGGAGCTGCCTTAGATCAGATCAGAACATGTTGATCAGCTGCTTTTTTTGCAGAAAAATCTGGTGATCAAAAATGATTAGGCTGTAATTAAGAACTGTTAGTTTTATGGACAGTTAGAATGTTTTGTATACGCAGACAAGGGCTTTATAATGGGCCTGTTTTGAACGTTTTGAATTTAGAAAAATGTTTTATTTCTTAAACATGTTTGAAGTTCTTAATAGATTTCACTGTTGCACATTTACAGTCTTTTTATTTTATTTTTTTTACAGTAATGTGCATTTTGCAGTTTGTTTACATGGTGTACAATGGATGCACATATTTATGACTTCTTGTTACAGTGTTCATTCAAAATAAAAGTTGTTTAAAATAAACAACTGTGTGCACCCTATTATTAATGTAGATGTGTATTTCAGTAATAAACTTAAGTAGGAGAGTTTCAGTTACCAGCATTTATATCAAAATATGGATCCCATGTCTGCAAAACTAACATTTTAAATGAAATATTGATAGCTAATCGAAATCGAAATCGAATCGAATCGAAACCATAAAAATAAGAATCGAACCGAATTGCCAAATTGGTCACAATACCCAGCCCTACCATTTACCATACAGAAAATACAAATTCTGTGAACAAGTGACCGATTTCAGCCGCAGCTTCAGCATCTCTTAATAGTGTAGGAGGCGTGATGTGTCGGATTTTAGAGAGCATTTGATTGGACAGAATGTTTGATGAGAAGCGCAGGGTGCAGGGTGATGCCATCAAAATCGTTGATCCATATTGGTGGAAGTTATAGGCTGTAAGTTTTGAATGCTTATATCTTCTAAATGCAAATTTTGTCATTGTTTTGGAGCACACTTGCTTACAGAAAACTTTAACGCTTCATAATATATTCATACTAAAAGCCCCAAAAAAATATCACAAAATGTTGATTTTTATAGGGACAAATAGAATAGAATAGAATTTTGTGTTTTCAGTCCATATCTGCTTTTAGACATCCTTTGCTGACATGCATTGAAAATTTTGATTTCTTCTAGGAAAAAATCTTGATGACAAATGTTGTACTACACATTTGTTTCATCCAATCAAATGCGTTCTAAAATAAATTTTGTGTGATGTTTACTTTCTACCATAAACCTTGCAAACTAAAAAATTCTGTCGACTTGTAACTTATAAACTTTCCTCACAGACCGATACAAACCCACGCACCCCAACTTCTGGAAATGTAGCCAAATCAAACCAAGTCAGCCAATCAAACTGAAGTTTGTTTCTGAAAAGTACTTCCTTTTTTGCGTTCAACATGCAGCAGATATGCAACCCATATGCATCTAAAACCAGCAAAGAGCAAAATAATTTCTTTGAAGACAGCTCCACTAATCAGTATCAATTGGAACTTGGAAATAGAATTTTTTTCCATTACTAAATATACAAGACGACATGAAGAATGTGATCATTAACAGGCAATTCCCTCTGCCGGATGGTATCTTACAGCCTGAAGTTCCCATAAGGAGTCATAACATAATATTTTATGTATTAATATTACTCGTCTTTCCCCATCACTTTGTTGGGGTATCTTTTTGTACCTTTCCTTTTCTGTCCTTCAATCTTTCCTTCCAAGTCTCGCCAAGGCCCTAATAGGATATATCGAGGGAGGCTTCCGTTCTGCTGTAGTCATGGCAACGAGGCTCTGGCGGGAGTGGGAACGACTGTGATGTAGCCTCCCCACACCCCTCTGCCTGAACACACACACACTGACACACCACCCCACCCCCTCACAACACTCCCACTCCCTTACTATACACTCCTAAAGCCGTAAGACACACACGGAACACCGCGTACCTGCAGGGTTTCACACATGCTCGCATCCACAAACACCATACATGCCCAACATGCTCTCACTCTGGAGCTAACGGGAAAATTTAGGCACAAAGATGTGCTCCACACCCTTTTATTTTCATCCTCTTCACACACGCACACAGCCTTCTCTGTGTCTAATGTGCTTTTACTCAGCCGGGCGCTTCATAGAGAGTCAACTCTGTGTTTATTATAGAACAGCTTTGCCACTGGTCAAAAATCTGTAGAAAGATCCACTGGGGGAAAAGTCGAAAGCAGCTGCTGCCAGTTTGGGGAAAAAGTACCTTGGAGCTGCCGTTAAGATCTGTTGTCTATTTCACCTGCGCAATCTGATACGGCAGGAGGCAGTTGTGAAAAGGAAGTTAGGGGCTCGCTGACGGTTGCCAGGTATTTCACAGTTGTGCACTCCAATGCAGTTCAGTTTATTGGGTAGGTCTTCGCAGACCGTAACCTAGTAGGTCGATGAGGCCCAGGGTGGGTAGCTGGCGAATTGTTTGTGGGAGAGGCTACATGGCACTCCCTTTCAAATGCTAGGCAGGGCCGCAAACTCCGTTGCTAATATCACCCTCAGCAAGTGCCATTTCCTTCCACTCCTATATTTTATCATCCGTATCTGTACACCACACCCTGCAGAATCCTAAACGACTAAAGCCTTGACTAAACAACATGCAACCTGAAGCTTTCAGAAACTCTTGAGCTTGAGTTTTGGGTAGTTTTCGCATCAAACCTGAATCCAGGCTGCTTGCTGACATTGAGTGGACATATCTGGAATGGGACAAGTTATTAGGGGTGGAGGTTGTTTATGAACCTGGGGTCACACTGGGGTCTTTGTCAGTGATCGTAGACTTTCTCGTGTCATCATTCTGACAGTTTAAAGGTGGACTGGAGAGACAAAACAAATGGGCTTTTATGTATGTTTCTGATGTAATCAGACAGAAGTCTTACCGCTTTAGGTCTTTTAAGCAGCATGTGCCAAATGTTCATTTCCAGCATAGTGAGCAGAGCTCCAGACAACCGGACTGACATTTGGCTGTGAGGATGTTAAAGTTCACTTTCAGAACAAAAAATTACAGATAATGTACTCATCAAAGATGTTCATGCCTCAAGAAATAATTTTTTGAAGACAACATTTCAGGAATTATCTCCATATAGTGGACTTCATTGGTGGCCTTGAGTTTGAATGTCCAAAATGCAGTTTAAATGGAGCTTTAAAGGGCTCTAAACGATCCCAGCTGAGAAATAAGGGTCTTATTTAGCAAAATGATCAGTCATTTTTAAAACAAAAAAAAATTCTATACGTTTTAACCTCAAATGCTTGTCTTGTCTAGCTCTGTGATGTACATGTGTACTCTGTGTATTCCTGGTCAATACAGTTAGGGTATGTCAAAAAACTCCCGTCTCATTTTCTCCTCCAAATTTAAAAACCATACTACATCACTGCAGAAGTAACAACCCAGTGTTTACAAAGTAAACGAGCAAAGAAGATAAAACAGCCTTACAAATAAAGTTAAAACAGCGATGTAGGACGATTTTGAAGTTGGAGGAGAAAATTAGATGGCAGTTTTTCAACCTACCCTAAAATTGTATTGACTCGGATTACACAGAGTATGCATGCGCATGGCAGAACTCGACAAGACGAGCATTTGAGATTTAAAAGTATATACATTTTTTTTTTTAAATGGCTGATAAAATGCTAGATAAGACCCTTATTCCTCGGCTGGGATCATTTAGAGCCCTTTGAAGCCGCATTGAAACGGCAATTTCAGACTTCAAACTTGCAAACACCCTAGAAGTCGAGATAATTTCTGAAATGTTTTCATCAAAAAACAATTTCTTTACAACTAAAGAACAAAGTCAGTTACATTTTGGATGACAATGGGTGGGTACATTATTTGTAGATTTTTGTTCTGGAAGTGAACTACTCATTTAAGAACACTAGTACTTGAAGTCTACATGATATTGAATGTGTTAGTAGTTAGTGTATAGCATAGTGCAAAACCATCATCCTATCTTTGAAAGTTGAACTTTAGTAGCAGAAGTAGCCCTTACCTTCTGCTGTTTTAGTAAGCTGTAAAAACAATTGTCATTAATGCGTACAACTTCATTATCTAAGACAGGAATGCAGATGTCTGTTGTAATTAATTAGTAACCTGATTTATAACAAAGCTTTTTCATCTCTCAGTACTGTGGTGGAATGTAAACTTAATGAACTCTCACGGGAATATTATTAATGGCCAATTTCCCTGTTAATGGTCGCCGGTAAGGTCAGCAGAGAGTCGTACTACCATCAGTCCATCATTCCTAACATTGTTAAAACGAAAGGATTTTTCACCGGAAACTCTAGTTCTAGTTTCTTTCTCTCACTCTCTCAATTTGTTCTGCATTTCTACACAGTGAGAAATGGGGAGCGGTTCTCTCTGCGTTGCCAACCTTTACCATTAGTAGTTGCTCTTCTGTCTTCGCTCATATGTTTATGCCAATTGTTTCTTACTTGGACTGATCTGTTCACTTTGTATGTTTACGTACACTTGATAAGTTAATTGCTGGCTTTGATTGGATTGTCTGTGTTTTACCTGTGTGTGTTTGTACTGCAGTAGTTGGCTTTGTAAAGTGGGAGGAGCAATGGCAGACACAGTGGGTGTGGCAGCAGGCTGTACTTAACATAAATAAAACTTACCAAAAAAAAAGTCTCAAAAGTGGGGAGTAAAGTGTCCAAAATGAACCGGGGAGCTGGTGTCCTGTCAATGAAGACACGATGGCAGGTGGTGTCGACTGTCGAGGGAGTTCAGCCCAGGTAAAGGGAGCCTGACGGCAGCTTTGTATGCTCCCAGTCCTTCCTCGCTTTCCTCCTGGACTTGTGAGGACACCAGTGTGCATACATGAGGAAAACTGACCAGTCTCTCGAGGAGAGGTGTGCTCTGCATTTAATAGCTGTGGTGACAAAGCTACATTTATTTCAGGTGTGCCTCATCACTTGCCACCAGTTCTGGATGTTACTGTGCCTGTCCTCCTTCACACACCCACTTCTGTCAGGAACATGATAAAGGGTGGCGATTTAAAGGCTGGGGTGCGATAATAATAAAGGGGAGGCAGCTGTTCGGTCACAATTGTTAATTATAATGAAATAATTTTGTTTTGACACGTCATGCAACACTATGTCACAGTGTGACCTGTAGGTTACTGTTGCTGCGACTTGGGCTTTTAGTATGGAGTGTGCAACTGTTCATCTATAGACATGGCTTATCCACTCTTAGCCAAGGTCATGAAATATATATATATATATATGACCCTGGACCACAAAACCAGTCATAAGGGTCAATTTTTTGAGATTTATACATGAATAAATGAGCTTTCATTTGATGTATGGTTTGTTAGGATAGGACAATATTTGGCTGAAATACAACTATTTGAATATCTGGAATCTGAGAGTGCAAAAACAATCGATATATTGAGAAAATCACCTTTAAAGTTGTTCAGATGAAGTTCTTAGCAATGCATATTACTATTCAAAAATTAAGTTTTAATATATTTACGGTAGGAAATTTACTAATTATCTTCATGGAACATGATCTATACTTAATATCCTAATGATTTTTGGCATAAAAGAAAAATCAATAATTTTGACCCATACTTAAGACTGGTTTTGTGGTCCAGGGTCACATATGAACATTTTGGAAGCTGGATTTACAACAAAAATAACTGTATTGGATTGTATACAGTTTCTATGGTACCAAAAATCCTGGTATTAATAATTGTAATTAATTTAAAGATTTTGGTCATATAGGTATTATTATTACACTGGAGACCTAAGCAAACGTCTGTAAAGTTGTATGTTTAATTTAGAAAAAAAGCCAATCACTGGCGACTTTGGTGTTGATTTTGAGAAGAAACCTTAATTTTTTTTAGTTTGTTTCTCGCAATTAGTTTGTTTTGTTTGTGTCTAGTTAACGCGACCCCTACGTATAGTAGGACCCTAGGAAATTATTATTTTTTTAGTTATTATTTTTTCCCAAATTCTGTTTAATTTTTTCCTGTCTTAATGGTTAAATTAAATTTTATTAAATAAAAAGCATGTCTAATTAATAGAAATCACGAAACTTACACAATTAAATCAGCTGTTTATTAAATGTTTAACAAAAATGACAATTTTAAGGCTTTTTCTTTCTTTCTTTTTTCTCAAATGTAATTTTCCATTAATTTTCTGGATTCCATTTTAATGCTTTCATTAAATTGTAATAATCAATTAATTGATTAAAAATAGATATTTTTATTATTTTATTTACTACTTATAGTCCAGGAATACTGTGTTTCTGCAAAGTAAACTGGTAAATAATTTTTCTTATACATATTCCTTAAATAATGTTTTAATAATAATATTGTTTGTAGTAGTAGTAATACTATCATTGCATTAAGTAATATTACTTGTTACAGTTTCTTCAAGTTAAACCAAACTTTTATTTTGACGGGTTGCTGTGAAGACCTTGTATGATATAACGATAGTTTTTCTCACAAGAAACTGTGAAAGTGACTTAAAGAGGAGTTCTAGAGATTATGTGTTCATGTACTTGTATATTGAGGCGACAGAGGCTTAAATTGTAGTAAACAAAACAGCGCGTCTGCACCATTCATTCACACAAAGACAGAACATGCAGGATTCATATTTAAATAGTATTTTTGCAGCTTAATATTCACAGACACTAGTCATATTGCGTTTTGATTCAAATGTACTGACCTACTTTTGATTTATCCTTTCAAAATTAGGTAAATTCCATAACATTTTTACGTTATACAGTAAATTCCATTTTAATGACTGGATCTCGCAATTCTGTCTGCGTTTTCCACATTGCGGAAATCATAGGGCCCTAGTATAGCTAATACGAATGTTGTCGTAAAAGATCTCACAGATCAAACGCAATTGGTTTTGATAATGACAACCACAAGGCTTGTCCTTCTCACCACAGTTACTTGCTGCCGCAGGCCTAGACAGTTTCCTACAACTGCTAATAGATATTGAACACACTCAATTAACATCCCACACAGCACGCTAGTGATAATTGGGTCACTTATCGATGCCGTTCTCCCGACTCCAACGCTACATCTTTACGTGATTTCTTTGAGTTTGAGCAATGGAAAACAACTCAAGATGATGAGAAAGGTGGAGTGGATGAAGGGTGGGGATGCAGAGAGAGTGAGGTGGCAGGGTGGAGAACCGTAGAGAGACTGAGAAGAGAGGTGGGCGGGATCGCGAGAGAGAGGGAAAGTGAGTCAGCTGATATACCTCCCAGTTTCCATGACAACCGGAGGCCTTTCCCACCCACTCTTCCCTTATTCTCTGTGTTTCGCTCCCACCCCGGCCCACTCGCTCTCGTTTTCCTTCACTCGTTTAATCCTAACACCTCCAGTTACACAACTCTGCTGCATAACCTCTGTCTGTACCTGTCTTGACTTTTTGTTGTTTTTTCAATGCTTGACGTCATGAGAATTTGCCGTGCTTACGTTTTTGATGATGTCATTTAAGCATGTGAATTGGAAAGTTCAGCTTCAAGCTGAAAGATGTCATTACAACAAAATCCGTATTACCTTAATATTAATGCAGGCATTACTATTACTAATTTAAAAAATGATCGTGATTTTAATAGTAAAAGGCTGTAAAAATGCTACAGTAAAAACCTATTAATTGGTTAAGCCTTATGAAAGTTAACCATTGTTTAGCTTCAAATAAACCCCCCCAAAAACACATGTAAACCATGGTAACCACAATTTAACCATGGTCTTGCTACACTAACTAAAGTTTAACCATGGTATTTGTAGTAAAACTATGGTTATGCAAAATGGTGATCAATGCGCCAAAAAACATGGTTACTATAGTTTTACTAAAATAAAACCATGGTTAATTTTCGTAAGGGAACGGTAACTTACTGTATATTTTACATTGCAATTTTGCGATAAAATACTGTATTTGGAAGTGAAAAAGAATGTATAATTTAGAGTGAAAAATCATAAAAAATAGACGTTGCAAGAATTCCCTGTTTCATTTCACATTTAATTTTTTAATGTTGAAATAAGTGTTTCTTCTTATATTTTTCTTATCAGTTATGTTCATTAAGGTTGTATGATACATCTAATTTTGTTAAATTATTGTTTATTGCATTATTTCAGTATCGTGTGTTACCATGATGGTGTTTAGTGTTTTTGTGAATGACACAGCACACCTTTTATATATTTATATATTAGTGTTTTTTTTCTCAGCTTTTGGAAAAGCTGCTTGTAGGGTAAAATTCTGGCAACCATAGCTGCCAGTTTTTAACTGTAAATTTTATGGATTTTTTTTTTTTTTAAAGTGTTTAATTGGATTAGAGATCGACCGATATGGGTTTTTCTATAACCGATGCCGATGTTATAAAAAACAGATAATATAAAAAAAACTGTCAATCATTTACATAAAAGTTTTAGGGCTGAGATTAATGTTGAGATTAATGTTTTAAATATACAATTTTGAATACAGAAATATTAAATGATTTATATAACTGAAAGGATCTGCCAGCAGGTGGCGGCAAAACACTGATTTAATTACTGAATCATATCATTCATTTGATTCGTTCGAATAGCTAATTCATTCCTGAATAAAGCGAGTGACTTTATGTATGGAAAATTGAATCATTTCACTAGATTTGTTAAAAAACGCACGTTCATTCATAAACGAAACAACGCTGTTTAAATGGAGATGCACAGCGGCTCAGTTGTGATTTGTTTCAGACTACTTTTGACGACAAAAGAGAGCAAAATCTTACTTTAGACGACGAAATAAAACAAAATCAGGCAATAGTGTAATCCGACCGTCAAAAAACAAGTGAATAAACAACAATAAGATAAAATGCCAATTCAAGATGTTGACTGCCACCATTGAAAAAAATATTTTATTTAAAAATATTAACAATTTAAAAAAAAAATTGAATTGGTGCCTACAGCTAGCAAGATGTGAAGGAAAAAAACATTTTTGAATCCATTTACATCTTTAAAAATTTCCATAGACTTACATTGAAAAAGAACTAGATCCAACAACTGCAAAGCAATGTGCTAAAAAGCACCCAGAACACTTTATCAACCACATAGCAACACCCTGGCAACCACCCACAACATCCTAGCATCAAGCTTATGAGTTTTGCACAGAAAGGGCAGCACAAGTTTAACATTTTAAGTTCAGTGTTCCCTTGCCGATGCTGAAAACACACCAACCACTCTGTTTGCATGAAGTGTCATTCAGGAATTATTTTCAAACTTTTCATTTGTTTTATTACCTCACCGAAGGCATAAACACACAGGCCTTAAGGTTACTTATAAGTCTTGCTGCAGAGGGAGTTAAGAGGGTGTAGCTTACACACACACACACACACACACACACACACACACACACACACACACATACATATGTGTGTGTAAATGTGTGTCTGGGCTTGGCTGTGTTGAGCTGGACTGGAGCCAGGTTTAGGCCTTCTCCTCTGCAGCGCGGAGGCCCAATCTGGCCAGCCATTGTTCCTGTGTTTTGTGGAGCTGCTGCACAGCTGAGCATGAGCGCTCCATACCCTCCCTTTCCTTTCTGTCCTTTGTAATCTCCTTCCTCGCCTCGTTTGCTCTTCCATATTTGTTCCTTATCTCCCTCGTTTTCCTCACAGTTTTCTTCTATTTTTGTGCTCCTACAGAAACAAGAGCCGTTAGACGATTGTCCTGAGCCTACAGACCTCAAAATCAAATCCTCGCCTCCTCCGCTCCGTGACATCAGCACCCAACACAACGATGACGACCAGACGGAACCCGTGGATCTGTCACTCAACAAGCCACGCCCCTCCCTTCCGGTAGCCACGGCAACCTCCACCCCTGTGAACCTGCCTCCTCAGAACATCACGGCGAGCGCCACCATCCCAGCGGTGCTGTCGCCGGGCTCCATCCTGGCGTCCACGCAAGGGGTCGGAGGTCAGCAGATCCTGCATGTCATCCACACCATACCCTCCGTGAACATGCCCAGTAAAATGGGGCAGCTGCAGACCATCCCCGTGGTGGTGCAGTCCTTACCGGTGGTCTACACAACCGTACCCACAGACGGAGTGGCCACCGCCGCCATCACAGTACCTCTCATCGGAAGCGACGGGCGGTCGGAGGGATCAGGTAATACCAGACTCTAGGCTTGCTTTTCTTTTTAGGAGCACAGTCCAAATTTTAGGATCACCTTCTAATCAATATTCAAAAAATCTGATCAAAAATGAGCCTTCCCATTACGAGCGGATATTTGACTCCTTAACGTGAATTAACGGGGAATTTTGTTTTCACCTTTGTAATTTTTCTACTTTATTAAAAGTATGTCATCTTTTATGTCAAAGCTTTTTAAAATGTCTAATTAAAACAACAGCATAAGAACAAGACAAACTGTAAGTTGCTTGAGAAAGCCGGACCAGTAAGTTTGAAAGATTTAAAAAGTTTACAAAGTTTAAGAAGTTTATAGGTTTTAAGTTTTCAGTCTAACATAGTCGACAAAGTAGTTTTATAAGCTTAAAGTTTGATTTGTATGTTACTAGCATGATTAGCAAGGTACTAGCATGTTTTAGCATGATTACCAAGTTGCTAGCATGATTCTAGCATTATTACCAAGTTGCTAGCATGTTTCCAGCATGATTATCATGTTGCTGGCATGTTTCTAGCATGAGTACCAAGTTGCTAGCATGTTTTTAATATGATTACCAAGTTGTTGCCAGGTTTTTAGCATGATTAGCAAGTTTCTAGCATGATTAGCAAGTTGCTAGCATGTTTCTAGCATTATTAGCAAGTTGCTAGCATGTTTCTAACGTGATTAACAAGTTGTTAGCATGTTGTTAGCATTATTAGCAAGTTGCTAGCATGTTTCTAGCACGATTAGCAAGTTGTTAACATGTTTCTAGCATTATTAACAAGTTGCAAACATGTTGTTAGCATGATTAGCAAGTTGCTAGCATGTTTCTAACATGATTACTATGTTGCTAGCATGTTTCTAACATTGGTTATCAAGTTATTTGCATGATTCTAACATGATTACCAAGTAGCTAGTATTTTTCTAGCATGGTTAGTTAGTTGCTAGTATGTTTCTAGCATGGTTAACAAGTTGCTAGCATGTTTCTAGCATGATTAGCAAGTTGCGAGCATGTTTCTAGCATTATTAACATATTGCAAACATGTTGTTAGCATAATTAGCAAGTTGCTAGCATGTTTTTAACATGATTACTATGTTGCTAGCATGCTTCTAGTATGGTTATCAAGTTAGCATGATTCTAGCATGATTACTAAGTAGCTAGTATTTTTCTAGCATGTAGTTAGCATGATTAGCTAGTTGTTAGCATGTTTCTAATTTGGTTATCAAGTTGCTAACATGTTTCTAGCATGATTAACAAGTTGCCAGCATGTTTCTAGCATTATTAACATATGCAAACATGTTGTTAGCATAATTAGCAAGTTGCTAGCATGTTTTTAACATGATTACTATGTTGCTAGCATGTTTCTAGTATGGTTATCAAGTTAGCATGATTCTAGCATGATTACTAAGTAGCTAGTATTTTTCTAGCATGTAGTTAGCATGATTAGCTAGTTGTTAGCATGTTTCTAATTTGGTTATCAAGTTGCTAACATGTTTCTAGCATGATTAGCAAGTTGCTAACTTGCTAGCATGTTTCTAACGTGTTTCTAGCGTGATTAGCAAGTTGCTAGTATGTTTCTAACATGTTTCTAGCATGATTAGCAAGTTGCTAGAAACATGTTTCTAACATGTTTCTAGCGTGATTATCAAGTTGCTAGCATGTTTCTAACATGTTTCTAGCATGATTAGCAAGTTGCTAGTATGTTTCTAGCGTGATTATCAAGTTGCTAGCATGTTTCTAACATGTTTCTAACGTGATTAGCAAGTTGCTAGCATGTTTCTAACATGTTTCTAGCGTGATTAGCAAGTTGCTAGTATGTTTCTAGCGTGATTAGCACGTTGCTAGCATGTTTCTAACATGTTTCTATCATGATTAGCAAGTTGCTAGTGTGTTTCTAACATGTTTCTAGCATAATTAGCATGTTTCTAGCATGATTAGCAAGTTACTAACATGATTAGCATGTTACTACTATGTTGTTAACATGATTAGCAAGTTAGTTTGAATGAGTCTGAATGGATTAGATATAGTAGATAGAAGGGAGTCTCAAGGGATTCTGGGAATTTTGACAGTTGGAGTTTGAATATTCTTGGCTCATTTGAACATTCCGTCAATGCAAGTCTCTGGGATTTTTCCCAGTTTTAATCGTCATTTTTAGGACAACCTATATATTTCGATTTATTTCGCCTCAGAAGAAGAAGAATAATAAGTCGGCTTTCTCAACCAATCAAATGAGTCTTCAGTACAGAGGTGGCACAGAAGAACACAAAAGTGGCTTGTAGGTGTTTTTTTATATAGAAATTTTGAATACAGAAATATTAAATGATTTAAATAACTGAAAAGATACTTAAAAAATGAAACTAAATCTGCCAGTAGGTGGCGGCAAGTCACTGATTTAATTACTGAATCATTTATTCATTTGATTCGTTTGAACACCTGATTCATTCAGGAATAAAGCAAGTGACTGTGTATGAATGGGTAATTGATTCATTGACTCACTAGATTCATTTAAAAATGTACGTTTGTTCATAAACGAAACACCGCTGTGTTTGAATGGAGATGCGCAGCGGCTCAGTTGTGTCTTGTTTTAAAACTATTTTTGCCAATGTAATATGGCTGTGTCCTATTAGCATGCTAGTAGTACTAAAGTCTCATTTCATCATTCTGTTCTTTAATGTAGCATGGCACACATTGTTTTAGTGTCAGGTCCCAGCCAGTTGTACTCTGACCATTGAACTGAAAGAGATAAATCTACATCTCATAAATCTACATAATAGCTTTAATAGTGAGTTGAGAATCATGAACCTGTTCTTATTCTGAGCTGTTATGATGGTAACACTTTACAATAAGTTTCATTAGAACTAAGAGTGAACAATACTTCTACAGCCTTTATTAGTCAAAGATGAATAAATACTGTGATAAATGTGTTGTTCATTGTTCGTTCATCAGTTAATACATTAACTAATGCTAACAAATGACACCTTGTAAAGTGTTACCCTTTTGATATTTACAACATACCGTAATCGCATGCTTTTCTTGATGTTTGGTTCTATTAATAAAATAATAAATTACACAACATTAGTGCATTAGAACCACTTAGCTGTGAGTCAGTTAAACATTTAATTGTGTTTTAAATGTATTGAAATATTAAATATTAATCAATATAAAATGATTAAACATTAAATGTTTAAATTCATTTATTAATTTCTTAATGATTTTGTAGTTTTTGTTTAATGAAAGACAACCAAACAAAGAAAAAAAACTCTTTTTCAGTATGGATGCATTCAATTGATCAAATGTCTATTTCTGTTTTAAATCAGTGCTTTTTTAAACTTTCTGTTCATCAAAGAATACTAAAAAAAAGTGTTTCCACAGAAATATTTGGCAGCACAACCATTTTCAGTATTGATTATAATAAGAAATGTTTCTTCAGCATATTAGAAACTAAAATATATATTTTAAGGATATTTTTGAGGATCATGCAATAGCAATAAAAAATGGGAAATTGAGATAAATTACACAACATTAGTGCATCAGAACCATTTAGCTGAGAGTCTGTGAAATGTTTAATTAAATGTATTGAAATATTAAATATTAATCAATATAAAATGATTAAACATTAAATGTATTAATTTCTTAATGATTTTGTAGTTTTTTCCCCCTAGTTTATGTTGAAAGACTACCAAAAATTATTTGCTACCATTTGAAAGTTTAAAGAAAAAAAACCCTCTTTTTTTAGTAAGTATGCATTGAATTGATCAAATGTCTGTTAAAAAAAAAAATATATATGTATGTATGTATGTATGTATGTATGTATGTATGTATGTATGTATGTATGTATGTATGTATGTATGTATGTATGTATGTATGTATGTATGTATGTATGTATGTATGTATGTATGTATGTATGTATGTATGTATGTATGTATGTATGTATGTATGTATGTGTTTCCACAAAAATATTTGGCATTGATTATAATAAGGAATGTTTGTTGAGAAAATTTGAAAAAATATGTATTTTGAAGTATATTTTGGAGGATCCTGCAGCAATGAAAAATGGAAAATTAAAAGACATGACACAACATTAGTGCATCAAACCACTTAATTGTGAGTCAATTAAATATTTAACAAAATGTATTGAATTATTAAATATTAATCAATATAAAATGATTAAACATTAAATGTTTAAATTCATTTATTAATGTCTTAATGATTTTGTGTTTTTTTTAAATGAAAGACAACAATAAAATGTGCTACTATTTGAAAGTTTTAAAGGAAAAGAAAAATCAGTAAGGATGTATTAAATTGATCAAATGTCTATTTCTGTTTTAAATCAGTGTTTTTCTGAACTTTCTGTTCATCAAAGAATCCTGAAAAAAAATTATCACCAAATCATCATATTAGAAATATTTTAAGGATATTTTTAAGGATCATTCAGCAATAAAGAATGGGGAAAAAAAATCCACAAAATATTTCTCAACCTGTATCAAAATGCATAAGAAATGGAAATACAAATCTGCTTTAATTCAATGATAAAACTTTCTATACACTTTATATATGTGACTCTGGACTACAAAACCAGTCACAAGGCTTAATTTTTTTTAAAATTGGATTTATAAATCATCTGAAAGCTTTCCAGTGATGTATGGTTTGTTAGGATAGGACAACAATTTGAATCTGAAGGTGCAAAAAAAAAAAAAAAAAATTTTTTGAGAAAATCGCCTTTAAAGTTGTCCAAATGAACTTCTTAGCAATGCATATTACCAATCAAAAATTAAGTTTTGATATGTTTACCGTAGAATATCTTAATCGAACATGATCTTTACTTAATATTCTAATGATTTTTGGCATAAAAGAAAAACCGATAATTTTGACCCATACAATGCATTTTTGGCTATTGCTACAAATGTTCCCATGGTACTTGTAATCTTGCATGTGTTAAGATGTAAAAGCTCAAGATCAGTTTTTTGAAACCATTAAGAACAGAATTCAGCAGTTGTAGTGTTAAAATGGATAAATCTGCTCGTGCTTTCAAACCTATTTAATTGCATCATTAACTTCGACAGCTCTCATCATAACCATTTAGTTGAAATCTGACAGAATTAATCTCATCATTTGACAAGCTACAGTATGAGCAGTTCTGAGCAGTCTTGTTTTCCAAATATT
This sequence comes from Garra rufa, assembly GCF_049309525.1. Lineage (NCBI taxonomy): Eukaryota > Metazoa > Chordata > Actinopteri > Cypriniformes > Cyprinidae > Garra > Garra rufa. Next base: position 163,323 of record NW_027394285.1, read on the forward strand.
GTCTATTCTTTCTTCTCCAAAACTACTAAAAGACTCATTTAGGCATCTGAATTGTTAAATGGAATAGAAGCAGATTCATTAATTACTTTACAATCCCATCCATGGTCAATAGAGTGGCATGCTCTTATTGAGTAGAAATGTTTTTGTAGGCATTGTGCATACAAAGTGGGTCAAAAGCAAGAAAGCAAATTTGAGCCTGGGATGGGTCTCCATTTTTTTCAAACTGTTCATATGGCACTGCTGATCATCTGTCCTTCAGTTCTACCGCCCGTTTCCTTGAGGCGGTCACACCCTTGGTCTCGCCCTCTTGCAGTTTCGTGCCATTGGCATTTAGTTATCAGCAAACAGACGCGGCTTCATCCCACACATATGGACGTACATATAAAAGACACAAAAGATGATTTCAGGGCGAGGCAGATGCAAGCTTAAACTTTTAATTAAAGGAGATAATCAAGCAAATCTTACCGGTCTGTATTAAAAAGGTGTTATTAAGTAGAAATTGCTAAGTAAGAGTACACGCTGTGTTTCAGTTTCAATATGAAACAGGTTTTTTGAGATTTCTGAAGCCTGTCCGTTTTTAAACAAACAGCTTTTGACATGGTGTTTAACTTTTAAGCAGGACAAATTATAAAACTTCTCTCTAGTAGCCAGTGTTTCCCACAAATGCCATAGTTACTGTGGTTATTAGTGGTCTTGCTAGGGACTATTAGTGTCTCTCAGTCATAGAGGTTTGTTTTAAATGCCTAACCCCAAGTATTAAACTTTGGTGCATATTTTGCCCCCAAAATGAAACTGTGGTTACTGTGAACATTTTTGAGAAAGGAACCATTGACATTTGGGTTTCTTCCCTAAAACTTGGATCTTTCCATCCTTCACCCCTCTCAAAAGCCAATTTGGTTTGGTCCACTTAAATGAAAGACAACCATACAATGTGCTACCATTTGAAAGTTTCTAAAGGAAAAAAATAAAAATCTTTCAGTAAGGATGCATTAATTTGATCAACTGTCTATTTCTGTTTTAAATCAGTGTTTTTCTGAACTTTCTGTTCATCAAAGAATACTGAAAAAAATATATCACCAAATCACCATATTGGAAATATTTTTAAGGATCATTCAGCAGTAAAGAATGAAAAAAAAAAAGCAAATATTACACTAAATATTTCTCAACCTGTATCAAATTACATAAGAAATGGAAATACAATATATATGTGACCCTGGACTACAAAACCGCTCATAAGGCTTAAATTTTTTTTAATTGAGATTTATACGTCATCTGAAAGCTTTCCAGTGATGTATGGTTTGTTGGGATAGGAAAACTATTTGATAATCTGGAATCTGAAGGAGCAAAAAAATCAAAATATTGAAAAAATTTCAGTCATAGAGGTTTGTTTTAAATGCCTAACCCCAAGTATTAAACTTTGGTGCATATTTTGCCCCAAGATGAAACTGGTTACTGTGAAAATTTTTGAGAAAGGAACCATTGACATTTGGGTTTCTTCCCCAAAACTTGGATCTTTCCATCCTTCACCCCTCTCAAAAGCCAATTGGTTTGGTCCACTTGAGTCTTTTTCTTCCCATTGCCCTTTTAATCTCACGGCTTTCAACCTCCTCTGAAAGACACCATGCAGGTCTTGGACCGTAATAAGAACATTAAAAGACAAAAAAGTGCTGAATGAAATGCGTTGAATGTTTTTTAATAGGAGAACCCCACCCAAATAAAACTATGAAAAAAAAACTAATGCTTGTTTAACACACTAATACAACCCAAAATCTGAACTCAGGGAGGAGTTGTGCTTGGCTGTTTTTTTTTCAGTTATTAACTTTGTGTGTAGCTCCACTGGTTGAAGCCCAGTTGAACGTAATGGGAAGATTATGAAGGTCAGTGAATTGTGTTATTTGGGTGGGGACCATCTTCAAAGAGACCGCAAAGTAGATCAGTTTCTTTTGGACTTACTTTATGGGAAACCTACCAAGGTGGAGGACGCAGTGTGCTTTATTAAACAGCACCCCAAAATGTCTCCAGTGAGAGGTTGTACATGAAGTATCTCTGTATATAGGCTTTTTTTTTTTTTTGCCTTTTGAGTAATGTGAGGCAGTTGGGGTTGGAGAAATGAGACGATTAATGAATGGGCAGCACCCTTCCCCCTTTCATTCAGAAGGTAATCTTTGAATACTCCAGGGCTTCTACAAATCATCTAGTCTGTGGCGGGTTAAAGGTCACGTCCAGAGATCTCAGGCCAGCACTTAACTATCCACACCCTTTGTCAATATAACATGAATTTAACTTGTAATTTTTTTTCTTTTTTTCTTTGTCCTGTGGATTTGAGAACTGTCTGGTTGCCAAAAAACACAAAGAAGACTTCTCACGAATTTAAAATAATGGTCTGAATCATATTAGGTCCTGGAAGTGATGTTGTTTGAATTCAACTTTAGGCAGGAAGGGTTTTCTGTATTTGATTTAATGGCTTGTTTGAGAAATGGACCCAGTGCTCTACTCACACCTTATTTCATTTTGAGCCTTGGAAGAACAACATATACAGTGGGGTTCTAAAGTAAGAGACCACATTGAAGATCTGGGATTTAAAAACAAGTTTCAACCAGCATTTCAACCAAATTTAATTGCTTTTAAAAGGGATGTACCGAAATGAAAATTCTTGGCCGAAGCCGAACAAAATTACACACAAGGTTGAGCTGTGGTTTTTCGTGTTTTTTTTTGCCATTTTTTTTCACCATTGCATAAATTAAACCCAATATCTTGCTTTTCAAAGAACAAAAATCTATTACAAAACAACAATTTAAAAATATTTAACACTGAACATTTTTAACATTCTAGTAGACATCATAGCCTACCAACAAAGCACAATTTAATGTAAAATTATTAAGTTAGTAAAATAATATTATTTGACAATTTTTAAGACACCCTTCTTGAATCAGGCATGTGTTTTTAATGTACAAATAAATGCAGCCTTGCTGAGCAAAGAAGAATGTTATAATAAATGTATTATCATTATTTTTGTCTTACTTTTTATTTTATATTTTGCAGAACAACAGTAAAATTACAATACTAAAATTTATGAATGTTGACTTTTATTTTGGTGGAAACCCGCAAGAAGACCTCAGTACAACTTTTTGCTGACAGCAGCAGATTTATGAATTATTCTCATCACGCAGGTTTTCCTTGCGCTTTGGACTTTGAACCCTGGCTAACAAACTTGTGCAGCGCTGTCAGAATAAATATCATTTGTGAGTGTATTAGACGATGTTTTTTAGTTTATTTACTAATGGTTTAAGGCCATTAAGTCATCATACAGCAACCAGCAACAACCACCCCTTTCTCTTCTCATGGAAGACATGCGATGCGATACTAAACGGTCTCTTGCGGTCGATGCTTGTAATGATTTTTGCGTCTTTCTTTGACAGTTTTAAATGCTTCCAAACTGCCGACATATTGGCTGCATTAGTGCGCGCCTTTATTTGATCATGTCACGTCATTGTTAAGTATAATTTATTAGGCCTTTTCACTTATTGGTATTTTCGGCCAAATAATTTCGGTTGCCGAACATTCGGTGCATCCCTACCTTTTAATGATGTACGAAAGACGCTCATTGGTAGGGTCTGAAACATATTTTATTTTACCACAACTTATTCAGAACCACTTCAACTTAAAAAAAAAAAAAAGAGCCAAATGTAGGTATGCAATGTTAATGATGTGCATTCTTACATGCATACAATACTATTAAATCTATTTTCCCCACAAAATGATTCTTTTTAGTGGATCAGAACAATAGTGTGACTAGTATAGTCCAACTGATTGCCGAATGAATGACTCTTTTGCATACAGCTTAAGTTCCTGTGTTATATTGTGAGACTTTAAATTAGTGTTGTTAACACGGTGTTCTTGTGACAACATGCAGTTAGATGCATTGAAAATGTCAGTTGTATATTACAAAAAATAATCTTGTTAGCTAATCTATATTTGGATAACTTAAACTAAAACCAGAAAAAAAAGTTAACTGAAAAAAAAAAAAAAAGTATTCATTTGGGCTAGTTGCAGAGGCAGCATGTCTAATTTTCATTTACTTTAACTTGGTTTACTAAAGTAACTTAAATGGAAAAAAACAAAAAGCATATTAAAAACCTGGTAAAAGACAAAAACGACAACAAAATAAAAATATGTACAAATTTAAAATTAAAATTTGAAAATGCACCACCAGTCAAAAGTATTTGAACAGTAAGATTTCTTATGTTTTTTTTTTTTTTTTTTTTTTGGCCTTTTTAAGTCTCTTCTGCTCACCAAGCCTGCTTTTCTTTTGATTCAAAGTACGGTAAAAAAAAATTAAAAATATTTTTACTATTTAAAATAGCTGTTTTCTATTTGAATATATGTAATTTATAAAAATGTAATTTATTCCTGTTATTTCAAAGCTGAAAATCACTCACATGATTCTTCAGAAATCATTGTAATATTCTGATTTATTAATATTATTATGTTGAAAGCAGCTGAGTATTTTTTTTTTTTCAGGTTTCTTTGATGAATAGTGCAGAAAAGTGCAGAAGAACAGCATTTATCTGAAATAGAAATCTTTTATAACTGTCTTTATTATCACTTTTGATCAATTTAACACATCCTTGCTAAATAAAAGTATTCATTTCTATAATTACTTTCACCAAAAAAAAAAATTTACATATATACTGACTCCAAAAGCTTTTGAATGGTGTAGTGTATAATGTTACAAAAGATTTTTATTTCAGATAAATGTGGATCTTTTGATCATTCTATTCATCAAAGAATCCTGAAAAATGTTTTAAATATTGATAATAATAATAAAAAATGTAAACAGAAAATCAACATATTAGAATGATATCTGAAGCATCATGTGGCACTAAATATATTGTAGAAGCCTACATTTTCTGTACATCTGCATCATGAAAAGTGCTATACAAATAAACTTGAATTGAATTGAACTGAAGACTGGAGTAATGATGCTAAAAATTTTGCTTTGATCACAGGAATCTATGAAGTATTCAAATAGAAAGCAGTAAAAAATATTTCACAGTATTACTGCTTTTGCTGTATTTTGGATCTAATAAATGCAGGCTTGGTGAGCAGAAGAGACTTAAAAAAAAAAAACATTAAAAATCTTACTGTTCAAAAACTTTTGACTGGTGAAAAATGCTGAAATTCACTAAAATGTATTGTTTTTTTCTTTTTCAGTGCGTATAAAGCCTGGCTCAACCTCTCCAGTCGAGTATCAGTCTGAAAGTGATGCTGAGAGTGGCACAGAGTCTGGATCAGCCTCTTTCAGTACACAAGGGATGGAACCCAGGTGAGAAAGAGTGTATCTGCATATCCATTCTGTATCTGTATATCTCTTTGTTGGGAGATATGGTAGACAAGTGTCTGGCATCCTGGTCTAATGGCATCACTGCACCACTCCTCTGTACCCTTATGTAACCTTCAGCACACTGGAGGCCCATGGCCCTTTTTGCGTTGATTATAAGCTGGATGCATCCTCTTCAGTTGGGTGTGTGTGAGTGTGTGTTGCTGGGCAGGGTTCTCTCTAAACTGGGTGTAAACAATGTTACATAACTTGCAATGTCGTCACACCTTTGAAAGAGGGAGTAAAATGCAAAGAAGGGCAGACAGAAGAGCCAGGGTAATGGGCAGGATGGAGAACAAGAGGGTCTTTTGCCGGTGTGTGTGTATAATTGTTCGGACATGCGGTCAGATGATTGCTGGCAAAGAGAAAATTCGATGGAAATGAGTTGGGAGAAAGAGGGGAAAGGGAGTGAACTGGTTCGCAGCCAGGGAGGGGAAAGGAAGAGGCTGAGAAAGAGAAAGAGAGAGGAAGGAAAGGAGGGGAGAGAGACACTGAAAAAAAAAAACATTGCAGGGGGAGGGGGGACTGGAGCGGGAAGGGAAAGGGAGAGAGATCGGCATTGAACTGGAAGCTCTTCAGCTGTATGGAATTTAGATACACATACATGCCTGCTCTTCAGCCCTCCCTGGTGGACAGTTAGGATTGTTGCACCAGGGGGTCTTGTCATGGTGCTATTTAAATATATTTGTCATACTTTTGTGATGCCCCAGAATCATTTTGAGTTACGTTTCTACACTGCCAGATGCATGCATAGTATTTAGAGGGTAGAATTTGATTCTATTGTTTTTATCATTTAAAATCAGATGAAATTAGATTTTTAGAACAGATGTTACCTGGCATCCTGCACACTTTTTATAGGTTTTTATGTAAAACCAAGCATTAACCAATGTGTACTTTTAAATTGAATTGTAAATGAAATAATGGTCGTTTCCAAACAGGTTTCTCAAACCCCATCTGTAATTGTTCAGACTATGGCTTGGTCACTACCAGTCAAAAGTTTTTGAACCGTAAGATGTTCAAAAATGAACCGTAAGATGTTAAGTGTAAACTTATTCCCACTGCTTTTCAAATATGCTAAGAAAAAAAGAAAGGAAAAGAATATATATAGGAAGATCGTTGTTTTGTTGCTGTCTTGTTGACATGTTTCTTGCATATTTGAAATAAAATAACAAAAAAAAAAAAAAAATCAACACATGTTGTTTAAAGAAGTCTCTTCTGCTTACCAAGCTTGCATTTATTTGATCCAAAATACAGCAAAAAAGGTAAAATTGTGAAATCACTTGTTTTCTATTTAAATATATTTTAAAATGTAATTTATTCCTGTGATCAAAGCTAAATTTTCAGCATCATTTTCCATTCTTCAGTGTCACATCGTCCTTGAGAAATCATTCTAATATGCTGATTTGCTGTTTAAGAGAGATTTTTATTATTATTCTTATTATTATCAGTATTTAAAACAGTTGAGTACTTTTTTCTGGATTCCTTGATGAACAGAAAGATCCAAAGATTAGCATTTATCTGAAATAAAAAGCCTTTGAAACATTATACAAGCTTGGATTCTGTATCAGTTTTAAAGAATATGATATGATTTCTAAAGAAATGATAGAAATTCATACTTTTATTTTGCAAGGATGCTTTAAATTAAAGTGATTATAAAGACATTTGTGTTACAGAAGATTTCTATTTCAGATCAATTTTGTCCTTCTGAGCTTTCTATTCATCAAAGAATCCTGAAAAAAATCAACATAATAAGAATTAAAAAAAAGTTTTTTTGAGTAGCGAATCAGAATAGTAGAATGATTTCTGAGTAATGACACTAAAAAAATCAGCTTTGAAATCACAGGAACAAATTACATTTGAAAATATATTCAAATAGAAATCAGTTATTTTAAATAGTAAAAATATTTCAAAATTTTACTGTTCATGCTGTACTTTGAATAAAAAAGGCATTAAAATTTTCTTTTTGGTAAAACATTTGGTAGTGTATATCTATATATTTTTAAATAGAAGTGGTATGGATTTAAAAGTGTTACAAAGCACAATTTTTTTACTGCAAAATCAGCACTAAATAAAAATGAATAAAGAAATAAAGTCAGTGACTACTTACAGCATTTTACTAAATGAACACAAAATTAACATTTAACATAAAATCATATGTATTTGATTTAAATATTTATATTATTAGAAATTTTAGCAAACATTCACTTGTAAATACACTGTAAATACAAACATATAAAACTTAAACATTCAAAAAAAGAAAAGAAAAAACAACCAATAGTCATAAAAATAAAAATTAAATACATTTTCCCCCACCCAACCACTCACCAGTAGGTACTAAAGGCATAGTAAACATATTAATCACAAGTTTGCAGAAAGGAAATAAAAAGAGACCAAATTTTTTCAAATAACAAAATCTTGTCTATTAGGGTATACCTGATTCTTTTCAGATGTAGTGTATCCGTCAACTCTGTCAGCCATAATTTAAGAGTTGGAACTTCTTTTGTCTAGGATAAGTTTTTGGCCGAGATCAAACCATATGAAACAAACTCAAAAGTTTCAAAAGTCTCAAAAATTCTTCAGAAACTCCAAATATAAAGAATATAGGATCTGGTTCAAACGGAATGTCTAATGTATCTGACAAAACTTGGAATATTTAGTTCCAGAAATGTAATTTTGGACACACAACATAGGAATGAGACATAAAATCAAATAAAAATTCAAAAAAGCTTTTTTAAAGTGGAACTTTTTTATTTTTCATCAGCTTTTTTGTGCGTTTTGATTATTATTGTCAAACACACTGTACCTTGAAATATTGCATAAATTACTAAAACATAAGGGCATGTAGGCTAGTAAATGAAACACCCAAGAAGGGGTGATTAATCTGGAAACCCATTGGTATCACTCATAGACTGTAAAAAAAAAAAAAAGATGGACGATGCGTCTCCACGTCCTTCCACTATAGAAAAATGAAGCCTAAACTTCTTAGTATGGCAGCTGTGATCTTGTGAAAATGCCATCATTTGGAGCCAGAGTCTGCGCAGTGATCGTGAGGTGAAAACGTGGTATAAGAAAGTCCTGCCCAAACTCACAATCATGGCACCACACCCTGTTTTTTTTTGCATCAAATAACTAACTAAAGCAAACTTATTAGAAAAACAAATACTTGAACATACATCAGCATGATAAGAACCATCTAAAATGACAAAGTGTAATTTGATAATTTCGTTTGTGACCTATACTGGGTCCAGCCACCTGGGGGCGATCGAAATGTTTTGGCTTCACCTTTCAGGACTTGTGTGGCACACCATGCAGTGATACTTAACCTCTAGATTCTTGTGAGGAATGCTCGGGAAACTTTTTTGAAAAGTTGTTATTATTGTTATGGTGCCGTTAGTGGTGCAGAAATGCCACGCTTCTCCTTTAAGAGTGTCGCAATACATGTTTCTATTGTGTCACTCGTCTAATTTGATCTCTGTAAACCCAAGGATGTTTGTGAGATTAATCAGTTGTACTCATGAAGATGTTTGTACTTGCCTTCACATGCAAAAATGCTCTCTTAATCCTTAGATTATCGGATAGGTTTATGTATGACTTGAACTGCTCGCCACACCCTAATAACTTAAAACGTGTCATTTTGTTCTCAGCATGAATACAGATGTTGACATCCAAGTTGACCCTGACTCACCAGACATGAAGAGAAGGCGTGTACACATGTGCGATTATGACGGATGCAACAAAGTCTACACCAAGAGCTCGCATCTGAAAGCCCATCGCAGAATACACACAGGTATACTTTATTCCTTGTGTATATATAGCCGAATCACTTTTATTTGTATAGCACTTTATACAATACAAGGCTATTTCAAAGCAGCTTTACAGTGATGAACAAGAACATAGCGATTCAGTGATGCAAACAGAATTCAATTCTTCTGTGAAGCAGCTCTAAACAAGTCAATAGTAAACAGTTATTTTTCAGTTGAAATCGGTTCACTGTTGATTCAGTTAGTTCAATAACTGCGTAACTCTGTAAAAGTGCAAAGTGAATTTAATTAATCTAAAAATCAGCTGTGGGGAAAACAGTAATGCCATTATCCAGCTCAAATAAATATGTGTAATACACAAATAATACACAAACTTTTAAATAATATAAAGTTTTCAAAAGTTTGGGCTCAGTAACAGAAATTTTTATTTTTATTTAGCAAGGGCGCATACAATGTATAATGTTAAAAAATATATATATTTTAAATCTGCTCTTATTTTAGCCTTTTCTATATGGGCCATTCTACAGAATTGGTCCAAAGTCAGAGTTACATCTTGAAAAAAAAGGGTCTTTTCCCACAAGTTTTGTATGTATGCATATTTTATAATACCCAAGGTACACATTTCTAGTAATTGTGCAGTTAATTCCTATATGTGACCCTGGACCACAAAACCAGTCATAAGGTAAAATTTTTACAAAACTGAGATTTAAACATCATATGAAAGCTCAATAAATAAGCTTTCTATTGATGCATAGTTTGTTAGGATAGGACAATATTTGGCCGAGATACATCTATTTGAAAATCTGGAATCTGAGGGTGCAAAGAAATCTAAATACTGAGAAAATCACCTTTAAAGTTGTCCAAATTAGGTTCTTAACAATGCATTTTACAAATCAAAAATTACATTTTGATATATTTACAGTAGGAATTTTACAAAAAATCTTCATGGAACATGATCTTTACTTAATTTCCTAATGATTTTTGGCATAAAAGAAAAATCAAAAATTTTGACCCATACAATGTATTTTTGGCTATTGCTACAAATATACCCCAGCGACTTAAGACTGGTTTTGTGGTCCAGGGTCACATATTGTATTTTCAGAAAATTTGGGAATATTTGTCCTTTCCCCAAATCTGTCACTACCGAAACACAGTAATAATAATTTAATTAGAAGGGTTATACTGGCCTATTAAGATTTTACTTACATCTAGAATGTAAATATATATATTTTTGCTATTTTATATTTTTTTTTCAGTGGTAAATCAATAACAATTACATTTTTAACAACATTTCAAGTTTTATTAATGAGATTTGTTGTACTTTAAATCCAATTTTCTTTTGTAAAAGAGAAAAAGTTGATCATACTGATTTCAAAGTTAAGGATTCATTAAACCAAAAACCAAAATAACATCTTAGTAGATAATTCTGTATACTTTATTTTTGACAAAACATAAATTTTTGGTAGTGACAGTAATGCTTTGGTTGTGACCACGTCACATTACAGAATTTAACTTGCAAACTAAAGCACTACTAAACGATACTAAAATACAAAAAATGTGCACAACTGTAGTAAAATTTAGTTTATTTCCTCCAAATATGATGATTATGTGTTCCCTTTCGTCACTACCGAAACAATGATGACATGTTTCGGTTGTGACTGTTTTGGCAGTGACAATTTTATAGAGTAACACCCAAAAAACCAAAGATGTCACTACTGAAACTCTTCCAAACGTTTCAGTCATGACTGTTTCGGTAGTGACAATTTGAGATACTTTTGAACCTAGCTCAAAGATGCATTAGCACAGTTCTGAACAGTTGTACACATATAAAACTAAATAATATGGAATAACTTCCAAAAAAGTGTTTAAAAATAGAAAAATAGTGTTTGGTAGTGGCATTCCTTAAAGTTAAACACCTTTTTTTTTTAGACTTTTGAACACATTTACCTCAAAATGATGGGACCTATCTATACACCTTGTAGCTATGAGAGAGAGTGAGACAGGAATATTTCCTGATCATAAATGTAGGGGTCTAGTTAAAATCAGTCTCAGCCAAAACATACACTCTTTGGTAGTGACATGAAAATGTGACACATTTTTTTTTTTACATTAAGTTTCCTAATTTACAAAGAAAATGTAAAATAAATATATATTTTTAACTTTACTTTTAAGAGAATCAAAAAGTTTCTTTTAAAAACAACAATGGAAAAAAAATACAAAAATCTGGGTTTGGGGCAGCCACCTCCCAATTGAAAGTACCCAATAAATTATGGTTTTAAATATATTGAACTTACTAAGATTTTAAATATTATTGTGGGTTTCAATAGACAATAGAAGGATCTTAGTGAACATCTAAGATTTTAATACTTAAATGTTTTTTTTTTGTTGTTGCACCAATTCTGTAGAATGGCCCATATATCAAACAATCGTGGAAAAATGTGTACGTTTCTACAAACATTTTAAGCAGCACAGCTAATTGCAACATTGATAATAATAAGAAATGTTATGATGATAAACCAAATCAGCAAATTTCTGAAGGATCATGTGACACTGAAGACTGGAATTACAGAGAATGTGCTCACCCCATTGTCATCCAAGATGTTCATGCCTTTCTTTCTTCATTCGTAAAGAAATTATGTTTTTTAAGGAAAACATTTCAGCAATGATCTCCATATAGTAAACTTCAATGGTGCCCATGAGTTTGAACTAGGGTTGGCGAAAACTAAAAAATTTCTTGACCGACCACCGAGCCTCATTAGCCGGTTGAAACCGGTTAACCGATTAGTTTAAAATATGGTACGCTATTTGAAATAACAGCCATTTCGAGCCGCGCCTGCAATTTCGCAACTCTGTCGCATCTCTCTGCCGCTCTGCCTCCCGCACACACTGCCACTCACGTCACTTTTTTAAAATCCCCGACAGCGCGAAACATGAGTCCCGCAAACGCGGCGCCGAAGAGCTTGTTGTATGTAATCGTAGGACAAATGGCTCCTTAGTTTCAAATGGTTTGGGTACAAGGTGATCGCTTTGAAAATAAAGGCGTTTGGCTAGGTTAGAAGCTCATTTGAAACATTGCCACGGCTCATTTAAGAAAATGACAGCTCCGAAGAGACGCCGCATTAGTTGAGGTAACAGTGCTAACCATAATAAAGAAAGATGATGATCATCATCACCTTATCGGTTACCACTGAAATGTAGATGTAATGTATTTCCAAATCTAAGCCCATCTTATGCGGAATGTTGCCTAATAGACTGCAACATGATAAAACCAATGGATAAAACAGGCACCTTCAGAATGCGTAAAAGACGCACCGGCACTTTTTTTTTAACCGACTACCGACAACTTCGGTCATCGGTTAACATCCCTAACTTCCAAAATGTAGTTTAAATGCTGGGCTCTAAACGATCCCAGCCGAGGAATAAGAGTCTAATCTAGCGAAGCGATTGGTCATTAAAAAAAAAACAACAAAAAAAAACAAATTATATACTTTTTAACCTCAAATGCTCGTCTTGTGTAGCTCTGTGATGTAGGATGACTTTAAAGTTGGAGAAGACAATGAGATGGGAGTTTTTCAACATACTCTAACTGTATTAACCCGGATTACACAAAGTATGCATACACATGGCAGAGCTAGACAAGACAAGAATTTGAGGTTTGTACATTTTTTAGAAAATAACCAATCGTTTTGCTAGATAAGACCCTCCTTCCTCGGCTGAGATCATTTCGAGCCCTTTGATGCTGCATTGAAACCATTTTGGAAGCTCAAACTCATGGGCACCATTGAAGTCAACTACATGGGAAACATACATTTATTTGAATTGTAGTAGTATTTCACAGTATTTCTATATCTTTGATTAAATAAATGCTAGGCATTAGTATATATCATGTTGATTGACATGGTTGATGACTTCGCAGGTGAAAAGCCATACCAGTGCACATGGGAGGGCTGTACCTGGCGCTTTGCCCGCTCTGACGAGCTGACCCGGCATTTTCGCAAGCACACCGGCATCAAACCCTTTCGCTGCACCGACTGCGACCGCAGCTTCTCCCGCTCGGACCACCTGGCACTTCACCGGCGGCGCCACGTCATGATGTGAAACTCTTTGTGCCCCTCCCTCCCCAGCCCTCACCTCCCTGCCTGCTCCTCAGGAGACATGCACGCCCATCCAGGGGTTCCAAATGCTGTTGACATCACCTCCCCAGTCTCCAGAAGTGAACCTATGTGTTAAATATGGAGGTACAAGGGGTGGCACATCCATATTGGTTACCCCTCCTGGTCAGAACATGGCTGCAGTTTTCGGCCATGCTTCCAGAAGCCGCAAACCACCCGTCCACTGATGACCTCCACCGCCATCTCAATGCCTGATCATTAGCCGTTACTTGAAGGGACTGTAAGAAGGCAAACTGCACGCAGCACTGCTATAACTATAACAGAGAATGATGACTGGGGAAGCTACCCCTCATTGAGGTGATTCTCTTAAAACGAGTACAGAAAGTTAAGGATTTTATGCAAGATGAATGCAAGATGGAGAGGGGATAAAGTAGAGTATGTAATAAATTTGATCGTTTTAATGAGATAATGAGATGGGTGGGTTGGAGATGCATCTACAGCTGCCTTGTTGAATTCTTACATTTTATCCACTTTTTGTTGTACTAAATTTGTATACACATCGTTTCTGTGGGGATGGAAATTGGTGTAAAGACAGCTGAAGATGTACCATGCCCTCTTTTAGTGTTTGTTTGTTTTTTAACAAATCATTTGGGGTCCTTTTCTGAAATCTACCCTAACCCGAATGAGAAGTAGAGGCAGGGAGCTGACAAGACTGTGAATTTTTGTACATTTTGTTTCTTGATTAGTATGTGTCGTCTAAGCATCTTCCCAAAAATAGTTTGGCGCAAAAAAACAGTATTTTTTCTTGTTGTTCTTCTTCTTTTTATGGCCATTAATGGCGTCTAACAGAATTAACACCCATCAAAGGTGTTCTTTATCTTTATCTAACCTTCAGATATTATTTCATAAGGCTGTGAAAAAAGTTCGAAAAAAGAAACATAACTCGCAGGGTAATGGGAGCTTACTAAATTGGGCTGTGTGTGTGTGTGTGTGCGCGTGTGTGTGCGTGTGTGTCTGTTTGTCTGTGTATAAGCACACTTGTTTGCATATTTGTAAAGAAGACATAATCAGAGATATAATAGTAGAGATGTCTAGATGCATTCGTACTTCTAGCCCATCAGAGCCTTAATTGAAGTAACGTGCAAATGTGATTTGCGCAACAGGTTTTCAGAGTTCCTCAGGGTTCAATATTGGGACCCCTATTTTTGCGGACACCCTGAAATCCCTATTTGCACCTGGTTCACAGTGACAAAACTTAACAGCTCCTGCCCTGATATGCATGATATGCAAAACACCCCTAATTTTTTCTAAAATGCTGTTGATGTTACTTTAATGTCAAGAAAACGGGCACAGTCCACATAAATCTGTGAGGAGAGGGATCTTTGACGCATTCGTTCCCTCTAGCTAACACTCATAACCATGGTCATAATTTCAATCGCTAGCACCCGATTAAGTGCGCGTTAAGCCTTTTTGTTCAGAAGCAACGCTTGTTCGATTCCAGCCTTTGAGAGTTAAGTGCATGTCCGCAGCAGCTGCACGACCTTCAGAGAGCAATGCATTCGTAAGATTTTGTATCGCTCTCTCGCTTCTCGAAAACGTTACTAAGCACATCTTTCTAGAAGAGTATATGCATTCGATTGCGATCCTTTTTTTTTTTTTTTAAAGAAAACTGTTCATAGACATACAGACAATGAATAATTAAATAGTTAATGTACATACTGTATATAATCTACAAAGTTCTTGAATAAATGTAACGGGTGGATTTCTATTTTTAACACTGACTAGATAATGTGAAATACTTGTTTTCATTTTATTTGAAATGTAATTTTTGCGTTTTTTTTAATCGCTTGAAATGAATCCCCTATGTGTTGTACACCCCTAAAGTGTTGCATGAAGAGTAGTTTTCTTTTTTTTTTTCTTTTTTTTTGTAAAGTCGGTGAGCATGTCAAAGCGTTGGTGCCCTGACAGACGTGGCCTATAAGCACTGATAATCCACATGAAATGTGTGCAACCATGGCCATTCGTAGCACATGCATGGCCTATTTCTAACTACTATAAGACATGCTGGTAAAAGACAACCTTCATATCATCCTAAATTGTCAATAAGTTGGCGTGCGATTGTAAGATTAGGCCCCTTATCAATGTTTAAGTGCCCACGACTGAAATTTCTAACATCCTCATTTGTTTGAGCACGTTTGCATTCATCACTCGTATCTGATTTGTTTAAAATAGTGTGCGACTTTGTGCTCGAATCATGAAAGGGTTTGGTTTTCGTGTGAGTGTTATGTGTGCAAGTGTGATTTTATCATTTAAATTCTCTTTTAAACTTTCAGAATCATAGGTATTTTATATTGAATGCAGTAACTTATGGGCCAGTACTATATTACTCAGTGCAATGCAGTTATCATTATAACAAAACAAGTAATTAATGTTATTTCTTTTGTATTTGTACAGAACAAGTGTGTAAAGATCAGTGAGGAAAACGTGAGCTTTTTGATACTGTGAGGAATGGTGTTAAAAGTCAGTTTCCCCCTGTACAGTTGTGATTACCCACTCCTTTTATAGAATAAAATGTTTTTGGTGCAGCAAGATGTCTTGTGTGGTGTAATTCAGGATTGGCCTATTTTGTCTAATTGTTTTGTAACTGATTTAAAAAAAACGGATCTCTATCCTATGAAGATCACTATAATTTAGGACGTAAAGTTCCTGTATGAACTTCCAGTGAACATTTTTTTTAAACTGAGCTGAATAAATAAGCTTTCCATTTGATGATTTGTTGGGGAAAGACCAATATTTCCTGAGATACAATTTGAAAATTTGAAAAAAAAAAAAAAATGTATATAGAGAAACGTCCAAACTAAGTTCTTAGCAATGCATATTATTAATCAAACTTGAGTTTTGATATATTTATGGTGGGAAATGTACAAAATATCTTCATTGAACATGATCTTTAATATCCTAATGATTTTTGCCAAAAAAAAAAAAAAGATAATTTTGACCCATACGATGTATTGTTGGCTATTGCTACAAATATACCTCTGCTACTTAAGACTGGTTTTGTGGTCCAGGGTCACATATATTCTCACATATAATCTTTAGAGTTTCTAAAGTGGTGGTTCACCGAAATTAATTGTTCAAAGCTTTTCAAAGTACTTTGGTATGCCCATTATTATGAATAAAAATATATATTTTTTAGCATAAAATAATGTACTATCTATCTAAAACCAAGCATTTTGTCATGTCCCTAAGGCACTTTGCTGATTTTGTACTTAAAAAATTAATAAAGGGGTCATCGGATGCCCAATTTCCACTATGATTCTTTAGGGTCTTAATGAAAAGTCTACAACATTGGTTACAATTTCTCAATGGTAGTGTAAAAAACACTCTTTTTACTTTGTCAAAATCAGCCCTTTTTAAAGCAAGCTATTTTGTTGCGAAATGCTAATGAGCTCTGCTCTCCCCGCCCCTCTCTGCAGCGGGATGATGAGCCGCAATGTTTACTTTAGCTGCATTTAGCTGCAAAACTTGCTAACTAGCACATTATTAAGAAATACTATTTGGAAAGATACATAAAAACCCTTATACTCACTTCTGCTGTGTGTGAAGCTGCATCACGAATGGTTCACACGAACATAGTAGATCGCATATGTAGATTGGGATCGGCGCTTTCCTTCAGAAAACGGAAGTAACGTTAATCTTTACGTCAGTCTTCAGCGGCTCAGATGTCGGGAGTAAATGACGACTGCTATGTTCATTATTACATCCAACAACAGAACACCTCAATCGCTCAATCTGAGACATTCTTGTCTTCCCCTGCACCTGAGTCACACAATGGCGATCGGAGTCGGACTGTTTCAGCTCGGTGAGGGCGGGTCTAAGGTAAGGCGCTCATGTCAATCAACTATCGTGGGAGTGGCCTCTGATGGTGTTTCGTCACACAGACAAGAAGCTGAGAATGACCTGATTTTAAAAAGGGGATATTACTTTTAAAGATTAAAAAAATACCACTAGGTGGATTTTTATCATTGTAGGGTGGTTGTGTACACAAACTGCCAACACACATTAATGTTCAAACAACATGTAAAAGTGAGTTTTGCGTCTGATTTTTGGCAATAATGTAAGCATTTATTTGTGTTCCTTTCTTGTGAAAAATATTTTTCTAAAAAACTGCAAGATATTTTATAAAAACAGACTTGACAGTCTGAACTCAACCCCATCACACTAACTAACCATTCTACACCCATAATAATTTAGACTCTGCTCATATGTGACATTATTTACCAGAAATGACATCATTTAAGTCTCTTTATTAGTGTTGCAGAAAATGGTTAGTAGCATCATACTTTGTATTCATATTTTTGAGGCATGGGAGGGTACTGTCAAGCTTAACAACTCAACCCCGTCACATAAAATTAAATTATTTTTCAACATTTTATTTTAATCCATTGCTGCCATATATGGTGTACTGTCCTAACTACATGAGGAGCAGGGGCCATTTTGAGTAAAAAACCTCAACCCCGTCACAAATATATGTATTTCTCATTGCTACGGGGTTGTAAACTTGTGAAAATCTGGGTTACTTACTTCACTTATTAATAATTTTAATGAAAAAATATAAAATACTCATGGTTTTAGCAAATATACAGTAGTCAACAACATTTGAAGTGGATCAAAACTTTTCATCAAAGTTGTCCTAAAACCAAAACAATACCCTTTTTTTGTCTTAGGACAACTTTGATGGACTTTTTTGATCCACTTCAAATGCTGACTACTATATACTTAACAAAATCATATATTTTATCATAAATAGAATATGTGATTCAATATGTCCACTTTAACTTTGAAAGCATCCTACATCAGAAATTGCACCCACATTTGCATCAGAAAGACAGTGTTGGGCATGCAGATATGTTGACCCAGAAATAAGAGGACGACATGAGAGAGAAACAAACCCAAAAATTAAAATTAAAGGTAATGCATCCTTTCAAATGTGTTACAGTCTTCAACCCTGTCACACACTTTTTGTCACATTAATATGTTTGGGACAAATATAGGGAAGACATTTCTTGCTGATTACTGTCTAAAATGTTAAGGACTAAAACAACAGAATTGTGGACAATAGACTATTTTTTTTTTTTACAAAAATAAAGAGACCATAAACACACAATTTGTGTATTTTAGCTTCAGTCCTGTAAAAATGTGAAAAATATGATAAATGTTACATTTGTTATCATTCAATTTTTTTATCAGGGACACATGAGCAGTAGATGTTTGCTTTATAACAAGTTCTGTGTAAAATCCTTTGTAAACCAATCCCATTTTGTCCAGGGTTGAGAAACAAAAGTGTTTCAATCTGAAAACAAAAAAACAAAACAAAAAACAACAACCTGAAAATCAGAAAAAGTACTTAAAACCTTAGGTTGGAAAATAATTTTTAGGAGGTTTGACATGTATATTTAAATGTATATTCCACGTGTATACGCCAGAAATAACCCATACTCTTTTTTTTTTTTTCAAATGCATAAATGATTTAAATAAAACAAATCGGTTTTCAATGACTTCCACAACTGTGCAACCATGTGGCGGTAGTGAGATGTCCTGCTGTTGTTTCAAGTTCAGTTGCAACAGCCGTCTTGAATTCGTGTGGCGCCCTCTAGTGGTGCAAATGAAGTGTGTGGTACTGCCTCACAAACTGTGAGTGTCCTCTTTTAGTGCCTTAACATTCCACTTATATCAAGTAGGCAAACAAATATGTATTATGGTGAAATATTTTATCGTTTTGTCAATAAAATTGCCCGGCATGGTCTAACCAAGTCAAAGTCCAACGTTGTAACTCGGTCAGGACTTTAAAGTTCACATTAAGTGGTGCTAGCCTTTTGTTTGTTCCTGAAATTATATTACCTCAGTGTCTGGGGGGATAAATTATGGTCAAAACACAATCTTTATGACACTCACTTCTCAACTGGTGCAATAATGATTAACACGTCACTGACCCTGACATACACAATTACAAGGTTTAGACTTGGCTTTTTGAGCTGTGCATTTTTATTGATCGTACTTGAGCAATTTTAGCAAACAAAAGTCACATATGACATTTAACCCATTTGAAATAGTATTATTTTATATTTAAAAACACGCGAAAGACTATCTGACCAGCTCTCTCTTCTCAAGGCTTAAAGAAGCAGGGCAAGTTTTAACTAGATTCTCGCTGCGGCGCTAAGCACAGTTAACACCTCAGGAATGAGCTATAGGCTTTAAACATATTCTCAACAGCGGGTTTACTTTTCTTCCGAGCAGTAGCTCTCACTATGTTTTTAATGGTTTACATATTTTCATTTCCACAGAACACATGCTGTACTATAGTAAAATGGGTGTTCCCCTCATAAGTCATCGTCTGTTATTGTAGACTGGATTTCATTCAGTAAATTATCTTGTCAGACTGTAATTAGCATCAATTTCAGCTAAAAGTCGCTCCCCACCCAATTTTAGTCCTTCGCTAACTGCAATTGTTAGTTTGTGAGCTGACTCACTGCTTTAACAATGCAACGTTTAACAATATAAGTTGAAAGTTAATACTTAACAAAACAGGCGTGTCTGTTTAAGAGAAAAGTTGGCGAATTTTGGAAACATGTTTTGCTTTCATGCTATGCACAATGTATAAACAGTTTAAAAACTCCTTGTTATATAGCTTAGGCCCTAGGCCGACTCTCTCAGCAGTTATGACTAAGTCAAGGTTAGAACAATAATTAACTACAATGGTTTGAAGACTAAAGATAATCAATCTTTAAATACCTTACTATTTTTAAAAATAGATTTAATTTGTCTTCTGATATACATAGACGCTTAAGCAAAAGTCTCCTTCTTAGCCTAGATTCCAAGAAACATATGGTATATTCATATCATATACAACATACAGTTGAGGTCAAAAGTTTACATTCCCCTTTTAGAATCTGAAAAATGTTAATTTGACCAAAATAAGAGAGATGATACAAAATGCATGTTATTGTTTGTTTAGTATTGACTTTTCAGATAAAAGATGTCTAGATAGTCCACAAGAGAAAATTATAATTTAATTTATAAAAATGACCCTGTTCAAAAGTTCCACAGCTGTGTTTTTTTGTTTAGTGATATTTGTTCATGAGTCCCTTGTTTGTCCTGAACAGTTAAACAGCTTGCTTTTCTTCAGAATCTTCAGAAAAATCCTTCAGGTCCCACAAATTCTTCGGTTTTTCGAGCATTTTAGTGTATTTTAACCCTTTCCAACAATGACTGTATAATTTTGAGATCCATTTTTTCACACTGAGGACAACTGAAGGACTCATATGCAAGTATTACAGAAGGTTTAAACGCTCACTGATGCTCCAGAAGAAAAACGATGCATGAAGAGCCGGGGGGTGAAAACTTTTAAACAGAATGGAGATGTGTTCATTTTTCTTATTTTGCCTAAATATCTTTTTTTTTTTCATTTGATTAAGTTGGCATCGTCCCAGAAGGAAGCCTCATCTGAAGCTGGCTCATAAGAAAGCCCGCAAACAGTTTGCTGAAGACAAACTGTCCAAGCTTGCACACTGACTACTCTAAAATATATCCAATTTTTATTTTTATAGACCTTTTTGTCTGAGTAAACGATGAGTGCCGCCATTATGAATTCTAACGTCAGATTGGATGCTCTTCTGTTCCAAAGTGGATGGAAGTCAAGTGACTACAGAAGATAGTCACATGTTTCCCAGAAGACAAAATAAGTTAAATTTACCCTGATCTTCTGGCACATTGAGCATTTGAACCTTCTTTCTTCCCTCAGTTGTCCTCAGTGTAAAAAGATGGATCTCAAAATCATACAGTCATTGTTGGAAAATGCTGGAAAACCAAAGAATTTATGGGACCTGAATGATTTTTGTAAAGAACAGCAGGCAGTTTAACTGTTCAGGACAAACAAGGGACTCATGAACAACCATCACTAAACAAACAAACAAACAAACAAAAAAAAAAACAGCTGTGGATCAACAACATAGTATTAAGAATCAAGGGGATGTAAACTTTTGAACGGGGTCGTTTTTATAAATCCAACTATTATTTTCTCTTGTGGACTATATGTAAACATCTTTTATGTAAAATATCTTATTCAGCTCAGTACTGAATAAACAATAACATGCAATTTGTATGATCCCTCCTATGTTGGTAAAATAATTAACATTTTGCAACTGAAAGGAGGATGTAAACTTTTGACCGTAACTGTTTGACAAAAAACTACAACATGAAATGTAATTATTATTTTATTTTCCAAAATTCTGTATTCAAACAAGTACATACAAAATGTTAAACTGATCACTTAGTACGCAAGATCTACAAACTCAATTCACCAACGTTCAAGACAAAACAATCCCATTTGTTCCTAACAAAAACAATTATCTTCAAAGAGTAAGGTATTTACAAGTAGTTTAACGTTAACTACAGTATGTACAGTATTTTGATCCACCAGAGTTCCCCTCAGAAGTGAAGGACAAATAAAGGGAACTTGAGAACTTTTAAGCATTTATGAACTGCGCTCCACTACGCTGCATAGAACCCAAGACGGGTCTAAAGGGAATTACAAAAAGCAAATGCTACAATGTCCACAACTAACATGAATAATTTGTTCTTGGGAAACTTCATTTCTTGTAAGTTTTAGATGACAATGCTGCATTTCGGTTTGCATAAAACAATCAACTGTCTTGTGAAATACACATGAGTAGTTAATATTCTTCTGGAAATTTGGCACTCATACTCACATGCTTCTGTGAGCTTGTTTGTCTCATTCATCAGCTTTTTTCTGTCATTCAAAGAGCCGAAATGTCAAACAGATGACTGATCTGAGAGCGCTTTTTTTTTTTTTTTTTACACAGTCTCATAAAGATCTGTATCCATGGATACACAACTGTGAGAACAGCAAACATTAAGATTACTACTTTTTTTATCGTAGCATCTTACACAAAAGCAAACAACCTTTTTGTGAGGGGGAAATTCCACATAAATAGGGTGTTACTGTTCATCTAAAATTAACAATCAACTATAACCTTGGAATTAAGACTTACATTAATCAGACTTTACATTTCAAGTTATTAGGAAGACAGTCCTAAAGCAACAATTTAGTCAAAGTGGATGGAAGTCAAGTACAAAACTCATAACATCTTTTCACATTAATCTACAGACATACACACATACAAAACATATGTACAGTAGTTTACATTCTGTTGGAGCTCTTTGTTGTGATGTCCAGTCCTCTTCATGACAATGTAAAATGCTTGGAGTGCTGGTACGGCAGAGCTTGCGATAGTTTGATCTTCGTACATAAATGTGAAATATTTAGAACAATAAAACCGGTACAAAAATTGAAAAAGTAAGGATGCGAAGTTCGTTAGTTTTGATGGCGCTTCATGTGCAGCGCCAGGTGGTCCGAACGAGAGAAGCAGCGACTGCAGGCGACACATTTGAAGGGTTTTGCGCCGGTGTGTTTGCGGTAATGCCGCGTCAGTTCGTCAGAGCGGGCAAAACGCCAGTCGCATCCTTCCCAACTGCACCGGTAAGGCTTCTCACCTATAGAAAACCACAAAAGAAAGTTAGATCATGTTGATCTAGCTATAAAAGATACAGTATCTCACCAGAAAAAGTGAGTACACCCCTCACATTTCAGCAACCATTTTAGTATATCTTCTCAAGGGACAATACTATAGAAATGAAACTTGGATATATTTTGGAGTATAGATTTACTGTCCTCTGAAAGTTACTCAACATACAGCCATTATTGTCAAAATAGCTGGCACCAAAAGTAAGTACACCCTAAGTGATAACAGCAGTATGATGTTTAACCATGCAAAGCCACATGTTCTATTCATCATGTTTGTTTTTTTCTGCTTGACAGGACCATACAAAGTTGTGTATCTTGTATTAGAGCAGTTCAAATTAGGTGCTTTAAGTACAATTCTCTCATACTGACCACTGGATGTTCAACATGGCATCTCATGGCAAAGAACTCTTTTAGGATTTGAGAATTAGAATTGTTGCTCTCCACAAAGATGGCCAAGGCTATTAGAGGTTCAGTAACACCCTGAAACTGAGTTACACTACAGTGGTCAGGGTCATACAGAGGTTTTCCAAGATGGGTTTCATTCGGAACAGGCCATGCAAGGGGCGATCAACTAAGCGGAGCACTCGTTCTGTGCGTCAGGTGCAGAACCTGGCTTCAAAAAACAGATGCATGAGTGCTGCCAGCTTTGCTTTAAAGGTTGCAGAAGTAGAAGGTCAGCTTGTCAGTGCTCAGACCATACGCCGCACACTGCAACAAGTCGGTTTGCATAGGCATCGTCCCTGAAGTAAGCCTCATCTGAAGCTGGCTCACAAGAAAGCCTGCAAACTTTTTGCTGAAGACAACCTGTCGAAGCTGCACATTGACTACTCTAAAATATATCCAAGTCATATAAATTTCTATAATATTGTCCCATGAGAAGATGTACCAAAATGGTTGCCGAAATGTGAGGGGTGTACACACTTTTGACATACAATGTAATTTCTCCCTGAATTTTCAGCAGTCATTACTGCAGTCTTCAGTGTCACATGATCCTTCAGAAATCATTCTAATGACTGATTCGATGCTTAGTTTTTGCTGCTTAATGTGTTTGTGGAAACTGTGCTACATTTGATTTCATTAGAACAGCAAATCAGCATATTAGAATGATTTCTAAAGAATTATGTCACACATAAGACTGGAGTAATGATGCTGAAAATTCAGCTTTAGGATTAAATATAAAAAAACTATATTTTTTTTATTATTATTACAAACTTATGGCAAACAGAAAGCTTCACCAAACTAAATCATGTCATTAAATTTAACCCAAGGTGACGTTTTAAAGACCAGGCTCATACAAAGTCCAGCTTGAACATGTTACAGTGTGTATCGTGACATTTTTAAATGGCAGTTATAGAGGAATTAGACGTGTATGCGCTTGTGGTTTGGAGAGTAATACAACTCCCATGTGTAAACACGGAAGTCATTTCCATGGTGCTTAACACACTGATAAGATCTGACATTGTGAGGTTTGCCACAGCATTGAATCCTGAAAAGCCACGTACGGAGTGAACCGATAATGGTCATTCAACACATACGACCCTAAACTACCACTGCAAAATTTATACCAAATACGGTACAGTAATGTGTATCTGTATGATTGTGCGTGATGAAAAGAGTAAAGAGAAACATCATAACAGAGAACTTGTTTATGACACATTTTTAAGTTATCATTCAAATCTTTTATGCGTTCCATCAGCAACTGTCAAACTAAAATCCCAGCCTTTCTTTTGGTAACATGTTATTTCATGACAACTAGAGTTTGACTGACACATGTAAGCAGGTGCTTTTGTTCGCTTGCTTTTCATGTGCAATAGTTTGAGTTCAATGCTTTAAATAAATCTTAATTTAGTATAGCTATGTTGTTGTCCTGAATTAACATGAGACGAGCCTTTTTCAAAACCACGCCTTGCAATAGTATCTATTTTTATCATCCACGACTTAAAAAATCCATATGTGACCCTGGACCACAAAACCAGTCATATGGAGCAAATAGATTTTTATAATCATCTGAAAGCTGAATAAATAAGCTTTCCATTCCAAAATCTATCAACTTGGATTGCATGGAATCAAAAATAAAACATTTAGCGAACTTAATTAAATTGAGAAAATCTTTTCCATGCAACTGAATTAATGCAACATTTGGATTTCAGTTTCATTTCTGGTCTTGCTTTACCAGATGCATAGAAAATGAAAATAAATTGCTGCAACAAACTATTTTTAGGTATTTTGCCAAAATAGAGAGGTATATAAGAAGTTATAAATAACTTATATTTATTAAAGTGCCAAATTAGTTAAAGAAAAACAAATACATTTAATTGAAATATATTAACTTTCAATTTCCAAAGCCAACTTCCATTTCACAAATTTAATTTGATTGCACACAGTGACATTCAATATGTGACCATAGACCAGACAAAACCAGGAAACCAGTTAGGATAAGACAATATTTGGTGGAGATATCACTATTTGAAAATCTGGAATCTGAGGGTGCAAAAAAATCTAAATACTGAGAAAATTGCCTTTAAAGTTGTCCTAAAGAAGTACTTAGGATTGCATATTACTAAATAAAAATTAAGTTTTTTATATATTTATGATAGGAAATTTACAAAATATCTTAATGGAACATGATCTCCACTTAATATCCTAATGATTTTTGGCATAAAACAAAAACTGATACTTTTGACCCATACAATGTATTGTTGGCTATTGCTACAAATATAATTTTAGCCATCAGTGTCACAAAATTTCTTATAAATTATTCTGATTTGGTGTTCAAGAAACATCTTCTCATAATCAATGGTAAATTGTCACGCTGCTAAATATTTTTGCCGAAACGAAATGATACTGTTTTTTTTTTAATAAATTTTAATAAATAAAAAACTCAAAAGAACAGGATTGAAGTAGAAATCATTTGAAACATTTTTAAATGTCTTTACAGTCACTTTTGATCAATTTAATGCATCCTTTCTAAATAAAACTACTAATTTCTATGTAGAAAGTGGCAGTTTCTCATGAAGTTTATAAAGCTGCCAGCCAATGACGTTTTATTTACTCGACAAAGACATTTTTAACTTTCATTTGCCACTTTGGACTCTGATTATAGTCCAATAAACACTAGTTTTCTACAAGAGATGTTTAACCACATAACATCAAACAATAATTGTTGTTTTGAAGCACAATGCTTCAGTTCAACCTACTAATTTCACCACAGTGAAACTACACAGTGTTCAGAAATAACCAGAGAGCCCAAATTTAGTTTTCCGAATGGCGCTGAAAGCAGGCTCTATTAGCTTAGCGCTCATCCCTCTCCTTTTTCAATACGTGAAACCAAAATTCAAAAGGAGATGAACAAACATAGCTACTCTTAACAATCTGACAAAGGTCTCCAATAGCTCAGGGTCTTGAACAAGTGAATGCCCCCCATTAAACACTTAAGCTTGTGGAATTAAGGGCTACAAGCTCAAACAACAGATATTATTTGGTTAGCTGGAGGTTGTGCAACGGCTAACCTGATATTGCTAAAGCATTTTACTGCACACGTGCACACATCACCTATTTCACCATTATAAACATATTAAGAACAACAATCAGTATTAACCAGATTCACTTAAAACCACTAGGAATGCTAATCAATAACGACAATCGCTAATAATCACCTTACAAGGATACCCATAAAATCATCATTGCAAGGCTTTATCACTGGCTTTCTGTTTGAGGAAGGTGGGCAACAAGTTCCATTACTAAGATAATGCAGGGCTTTCACAAACGCACCAATTGCTCTCGAAGCAGTTAGTTGAAAAATCATCACGAATGTTGTGAAAGCTAGTGATTTAGGTAGTGAACATAGGGTGAGGCTTCTAGAATATATTCTATAACATTCCTGTAAAGCATGTTTAGATATGCTCCACCAAACAGTTTTTTTTTTGAAGAGCCGCTAGCATAACGCAAGCTAGCTGCTTAGATTACAAAGCTAACAACAAGTTTTGCCGGCTTGTATTTAATTGCTTTGTCAGAGCACAGTGAGTACATCCTGACATACTTTTTCAACATGAATAGAACAGATCATTCCTGCAGACATCAAAATTACAAGTGTTATCGACCTGTTCTGACTTTCATCTGTCAGCACGGAATGTTCTAGAGCTCTTAAACGGTTGTTTGACAGCTTTCAGTGCGGCGGGATCATTCCCAACCCCCAGCATCTTTTGAAATACAACTCCACACCACGTCCACCTGAGGAATGACTACCTGACCTGTGACAACATAAACATAGCATGCAGATGGACTGAGGGTGAAACACCACAAGCTCATCAGAAAAAAAAAATAGCTTTTTGAATCACGGTAAAATGATATTATGTTGGTTGTTAGTTATATCATGTTTGAGAAAAATGCAAAAAAAAAAAAAAAACCTACAGAAAACAGTTCTCAATCTAAATTCTGATTGGATATTTTATATTACTACAGTCTATATTAAAAAGCCAGGTGGACTACAGGACATTTTCATTAAACCTTTTCTTTCTCAAAAGTGACCACAAAACCCATTTTTACCCTTTACAAAGCTTTCTATTGATGTATAGTTTGTTAGGATAGGACAATATTTGACTGAGATACAACTACTTGAAAATCTAGAATCTGAGGGTGCAAAAAAAAAATAAATAAAAAAAATTCTAAATATAGAGAAAAAATGCCTTTCAAATTGACCAAATTAAGTTCTTAGAAATGCATATTACGAATCAAAAATTAAGTTTTGATATATTTATGGTAGGAAATTTACAAAATAACTTCATGGAACATGAGCTTTACTTAATATTCTAATGATTTTTGGCATAAAAGAAAAATCGATAATTTTGACCCATACAATGTATTTTTGGCTATTGCTACAAATGATTTTTATTAGGTATTCTGTGAATTTTATGTTTCAATTTAATGGAATTCATTATAAAAAAAAACCTATAAAAATTGGAAAATAAAAATCTCAAATGCATTTTTAAAAATGTATAAGTCTTGTTACAAAAGTGCTTTTTATAGTCTGAGATGAAAAATAGTGATGTGTGACATATTCAATGCTTTTGTTTGCCAAAATAATGTCATTTATTTGAATGACTTTAATTTGTCGCCTGACTTTGATCAAATTACTGTTGAACAGTTAAACTGTCCGCTGTTCTTCAGAAAAATCCTTCAGGTCCCACAAAATATCTTCATTGAAAATGATCTTTACTTAATATCCTAATGATTTTTGGCATAAAAGAAAAATCGATAATTTTGACCCATACAATGTATTTTTGGCTATTGCTACAATAGTTAATTTAGATTTTTTTTTTTATGTATTCTGTGAATTTTGTGTTTACATTTAATGGAATTCATAATAAAAAAAATATAAAAATTGGAAAATAAAAATCTCAAGCGCATTTTTAAAAATGTAAGTCTTGTTACAAAAGTGCTTTTTATGGTCTGAGATGAAAAAAAGTGATGTGTGACATTCAATGCTTTTGTTTGACAAAATAATGTAATTTATTTGAATTACTTTAATTTGGCGAGCTTTTCTCAGTAAATTTTTATATATAACTGCAATTAATTTACTGTGATAATCATCGATGATTGATGATTGACGCCCAATTTATTATATACTTGTAACTTGGGTCATGCCTGAAAATGTCCCCTGACTTTGATCAAATTATTGTTTAACAGTTAAACTGTCTGCTGTTCTTCAGAAAAATTCTTCAGGTCCCACAAATTCTTTGGTTTTTCAGCATTTTTGTGTATTTGAACCCTTTCCAACAATGGAAATTGATTTTGAGACCATCTTTTCACACCGAGGACAACTGAGGGACTCATATGCAACTATTACAGAAGGTTCAAACGCTCACTAATGCTTCAGAGGGAAACACAACGCATTAAGAGCCAGGGGTTGAAAACTTTATGAAGATTATGAAGTTGTGTAAATTTTCTTCAACACTGGTGTCTTTTATCATAGCCACACAAGGCCACATTTTACAGTGATTTTACCACAATTCTGGTGGCCTAAAAATGTGCCTTGACTGTTATAAAATTAACGTAAGGCCCATGTTAACACTTTTGGCACAGCTGCAACATCAACTTGATTTCCCCATATACCACAAGGGAACATACGTTTCGTACAAGCCTAAAGAGTTACGAAAATACCTCTAGGGTGCCAGTGAGTGAGACTACAACAATGATGATACCTCAGGCTACAGGGAATCCCTCTACATTCTCTGTGACCACCTCGAAATACTCAGAAAAGAATAAAGAAAGCGGTAACTAGGCGGAAAAGGTGCTTTAATCAGCTTAACGTCATGTGAACAAAATTACACCCCGTTGGTGTTGGGAGGTAAGATTTCGGTTTCATTCTAAAGTGCGGTGGAATTGCAGTGGGTCTCATCTTACGCCGAGCTGAACACACTGAAACTGCCAAGTTCTTTTCTCCCGGCGGTGCGCTCCTCCCCCCCCTGAACGCAGACAGAAAAAGCAGGAGGAACAGGTTTTTCCTCCAACACTTGGCGATTTCCCCCTCGGGAAAGCATGCAGGGCTTGTACAGGCACGCAGACACAATGTGTATAAAAGCATGAAAAGGGAGTCAATTAATCTCTCCCTCCGCCCTGTTCTCTGTCTTTCTACATCTCTTGTCCTTAGGCTGTCATCCCTGGGCGAGCTGTTGCTGCATTTGTAGTTTTTGTGTTGATGGTACACTGCAACTGGTCAAGCTGTAACAACTGCTTCTAACTTTAGAACAATAGCTACCTCGACTTTATGTTATTCCAAACCTGTACTTTCTGTCTTCTGTAGAACACAAAAGTAGAATGTTTGAATAATGTGCCTGTCATCCGTTTACATGCAGTATCATTACAATTAAGTATCAAAAAATGATTCAGAAGAGCTATGAATAACTATATTCCAAGTCGTCTGAAGGCTTAAAATAGCTTTGCGTGTGAAACCAAATGTAAGTCATTATTAATTAATCCAATCTATTTCCCTTCAACTGGATAACTAGCAAAGTTTATATGCACATGAATAATTTGTTTATAATTGGATTGATGGCTTAATTCTTTACAGTTGAAGTCGAAAGTTTACATACACCTTGCATAATCTGCAAAATTTCATTATTTTACCAAAATAAGAGGGATCATATAAAATGCATGTTAACTTTTACTTAGTACTGATCTGAATAAGATATTTCACATAAAAGACATTAACATATAGTTCACAACAGAAAATAATAGAATTTATAAAAATGACCCCATCCAAAAGTTTACATACCCTTGATTCCATTCAAAAGTTTACTTCCCTTTTTTTTTAGTTATTAAAAGTTTTTTTATGAGTCCCTTGTTTGTCCTGAACAGTTAAACTGCCTACTGTTCTTCAGAAAAATCCTTTAGGTCCCACAAGTTCCTTGGTTTTTCAGCATTTGTGTATTTGAACCCTTTCCAGCAATAACTGTATGATTTTGAGATCTATCTTTTCACACTAAAGAAAACTAAGGGACTCATATGCAATTATTACAGAAAGTTCAAACGCTCACTGATGCTTCAGAAGGAAACACAATGTATTAAGAGCCAGGGATGTAAACTTTTGAATAAAATTGACTGCCTTCAGAAGCTGCAGAAGATACTTACATGTTTCCCAGAAGACAAAATAAATTAAATTTATCCTGATCTTCAAATTCTAAAATTAAAAAAAAAAAAGTTTGAAATATTCAAAAGTTTTCACCCCCAGCTCTCAATGCACTATATTTCCTTCTGAAACTATCCGATTAAAAAACAGTGCCGTAATGCGTAAGCTTACATTCAAGCAGACTGGACGATACACATGTGCGGAAATGTTCTTCAGAAAACATGTATTGCACATGTAAACGAATATGTAAACTAGAGTTCAACAATAAGGGTTCAAATAAAGAGAACTTTCAGAATCTGAATTTAGATGAACAAAACTAGTGCACATAGAGTGCAATTTGGATTAATTCACAAACTAATAATTTTGACTGGTTTTTGCAAACCATATCAATCACTCAAATTAACCGTTTGCTCACAAATCAGACATAGAATATCAAGATTACATCAGTATATTTTGTTTGTTCCTATTGTATAACATCAGAAGACTTTTACACAGTGCATTTGTAACTGCATGGAAAAGTTCTTAAAAAATTCCCCTTTGTGTGTTCAGCAGAAGAAAGAAAGTCATACTGAGTTGGAATGACATTTGGGTGAATAATTAAAGACATCATTTCATTTCAGGGTGTTATTCTGATGATACACAGGGCAACCTTTTTAGCAATGTTGCAGGTGAGTTGAGACAGAGGGCCTACAACAGACCTAAAGCATCCAGATTCCCATGTTCATTTTCAATGGTAAAGTGCCCAAGCAACATCGTTTGGCAACATTGCCAAAAAGTAGCTCAGCAGCATTGCTCAAAAAGTTGCGCCATGCATCATCCGCCTTAGAGGTTGATTCGATTTCTTACC
The DNA here is from genome assembly GCF_049309525.1 of Garra rufa. Classification (NCBI taxonomy): domain Eukaryota; kingdom Metazoa; phylum Chordata; class Actinopteri; order Cypriniformes; family Cyprinidae; genus Garra; species Garra rufa. Next base: position 194,654 of record NW_027394285.1, read on the forward strand.
TGTATGAGTCCTCTGATGTGCTTTCAAGTGAGAGCTCTTTGTGTAAACTTTGGTGCATCCTGACACAGAGAAAAATTGCCCAGATGTTAGTAGATAATCTCTACCCAACTTCAAGATGGCATGGCACATGTAATCCAAAATAATATACTGGAATGGCACACTAACCTGGGAAGTCACAATGGTGAATCCTTCTCTTCTCCAGCTCAGGGTTGTTCCGTCGGTTGTATCTGGGTCCCGTGAGGACGCCCTGACCGTGGGCCATTAGCATGGAGTGAGGGGTCATCTGTCCAACCTTCATTCCAATTCTAGCTTGGTACGGCGGGGGAGGGGGAACAGAGGTAATGAGCTCTGCCTGGTTCTCAGGACTGCCGGGTTGGGAGTTGGGGGGCGACGGAGGCAAACTGTGCGGCTGGGGTGAAGTGTAGTGTGTGAACGGCTCGGGCATGACAAATTCGCCTGATTGCGTCGTCAAGGCCACTGTGTTCAGGTTGAGCATGGTCCTGCCGGATGCACCGATTCCGTTTATCGAATGACTCTGGGAGAAGGTCATTGTGGTGAGGTCGCTACTGCTGACGGGCATCTGGTAGACCGCCGGCTGCTGAGGGCCGATGTGGAGCTCGTCTGTGACGCTTATGTCGGGTTTGATGAAGAGGCTGTTGACCGTCTGGGGCACGCTGAAGACGGAGGTGAATTCAGGGAGCGCCTGAATGCCACAGGGTTCATCCACCCCTGGCTCAGTTTTGATGTGATGCACCTGAGGTTTGTTTGGACGATACAGGCCTGTGCGAAGGTGTGTGGTATTGGGGAGGATAACGTTGATGTTGAGACTGTAAGGGGCTGGCTTCTCATCAGCAAAATACTCATCCACCACTGAGGCACTTTCCCGACGGTACTTCTTATCCGTGATGTTTGGGGTGACCAGCGGAATGTTCTGAGGCAAATATTTATCCATCTCCAAACGTGTCTGAAAAAAAAACAGAAGATGATTATGATACAGTACAGTGTATTTAAAAACTGTTAAGATTTGCACATACTTTTTTTTTGGCTTGTTCAGTTTAATATGTGACCCTGGACCACAAAACCAGTCTCAAATAGCACGGGTATATTCGTAGCAATAGCCAAAAATACACTGTATGAGTCAAAATTATCGATTTTATCGAATTATCTTTTATGCCAAAAATCATTAGGATATTAAGTAAACGTCATGTTCCATTAATATAATTTTGTAAATTTCCTACTGTAAATATATCAAAACTTAGTTTACTTGATTAGTAATATGCATTGCTAAGAACTTCATTTAGACTTTAAAGGCAATTTTCTCAATATTTTGATATTTTGACCCTCAGATTCCAGATTTTCAAATAGTTCCATCTCGGCCAAATATTGTCCTATCCTAACAAACCATACATCAATGGAAAGCTTATCTATCAACTTTCAGATGAAGTTTAAATCTCAATTTTGGAAATTGACTGGTTTTGTGGTCCTGGGTCACATATTTGATCAAAATTGAATGTTATTGTGTGCAATCAAATTAAATTTGTAAAAAGGACGTTGGCCTTGGAAGTTGAAAGTTACTTTATTTCAATTAAATGCATTTATTTTCCTTTAATTAATTTGGCACCTTTAATGAATATAAGTTGTTTATAACTTCTTGTATGCCAGAAAATAGCCTCTCTAAACACCTGAAACCTAAAAACAGTTTGTTGCAGCAATTTATTTTCATTTTCTTCACGTCCAGTAAAACAAGACCAGAAATGAAACTGAAATCCAAATGTTGCATTAGTTTAATTGCAAGCAAATGATTTTCTGAATTTCATTAAGTTCACTGAATGTTCTTATTTTTAATTGCACACAGTCCACGTGGATAGGTTTTCTGTGCGTTTTGTTAATTGCATTAGCTGCCGTCAAACTGAGATGTCTGCTCTGCCATTTTACCCTTTTCACTTCACCACAGCTGTTAAAAAGATACTATATTCTTGCCAGATCTCTTTTCAAATACAATCTTTCACAGTTGATTTGTGATTGCAGCGCCTGGTACAAGCAGTGGGAGATCATTCCCTGTTTTAACCGTGCACACAAAGCCAAGTTCAATGGAGCAGCTCTGCACAGTGCTCCAATGCAGCACAGAGTAAACAGAAACCTCATAGGTGTGGCGGCCATGAAGGACTGGAACACAAAGCAAAACCAAAACAGTGACATGTGATAGCAAGAGCAGATATGGGCACAAACAATGTACAAAAATAGAAGTCTAAAAACGAGTGCACCCTAGAGAGCCATTCAGGTGCAACGGTGCCGTAAACACCCGAGACTGATAAATGAGAGCATTTGTGCGATAATGAAGAACCAGATTTACCAAACCAGTCAATTGGCAAGTCAAATGTGTGATGATGAAATGGTTAGCACATGCAAAAACATGAACAAAACGTTCGGTGTTTACACAATCTGCAATGACTGCAGCATGTGCTACCCAAGCATATTTCTAATACACATATTACACAGCAAATTATGTTTTATTATTTTATTTGACTGCACTGCTAATCACAAGTGGTTTTGTTAATGTTTCCAAGAACTAAGCATATAAGTCCTCTTTTTTAAGAATTGTAATGCCATTGCAGACATTCGGACCCCTTTTAAAACACACAGCTGCCTTTATTGTGGACCTTATTGCAGTCATTATATTTGACAATAAACATTTCAAAGGCACTGTAATGTCCAGCTGTCTGAAGTGGCAGCTATGTCAACAATAAGGCATGTATTGTCAAAAAGCATTTCCTTGACAACCCACTGATGTGGTTTCATGTACAAATATCTTCATCCTTTCAGGTAACTCATACCCTAACATGTGAGGTCATGTACTCTCGGGGAATGTACAATGAATGCTGACGCTTCTGCAGCTTTTCATATCGCCGCAGATACGTTAACGTCAACAATTCCACCTTCATCCCCATCAGGCCAGCTTTGGAAAGTTAAAACCAGGTAATTAATGGAAAATAGCTTTCGATTTATCTCCAGACCTGGCAAGCGTACCGCCCTTGCCCTTAGTCCTGGGCACAAACAGGCCTTGTGTTGTGCGGTACTGGCAGAGAGGCAAGCGCCCTTGGCTATGGCTTCCGTTGGCCTCAGAGACCCGGTTCTGTTCACTGGGTTTGTGTGAGGAGAATGAACAGCAGCTGAACCCTGGCCCAAGAACTGAGTTAATGATTGGAGAACATTTACAACTTCTAAGTTATGTATTTTAGAGACCGATAACGGCTGGGAGCCGAGTTAGGCATAAATATAATCTTTGAGATAAATAAGCCGGAGCTTTCCGCATTGCTCAGTATTAACGTTCGTTAAAAATACGGCTCTTAAAATCTCATTTACTCTTTAAAGGAATAGTTTACCTAAAAATGACAATTCTCCATCAGTTCTCTCACCCACATGTTGTTCCAAACCTCTATGACTTTATTTCTTCAGCCAAAGGATAACTAAATAAAAAGTGAACGTTTGGTCCATATAATAATAAAAGTAAAAAAAAAATCATCATTTATTTTAAATAAGCTTTAAAAGTATGACACGAGGGTGAGTAAATGATGATAGAATTTTTATTCTTAGCTGAAAAATTCCTTTTAGAATGCGTGCTTGTCAATTAATAAATCATCAAATATCCTACTCATTAAAATAATAATAATAACAATCGTATTTTTCCTAAAAAAGCACATAAAACTCGGGAAACGGCAAACGAGTCTTCCCGAACTCTTTCTCCGACGTTAGATTTCGTAGCTTGCCAATTAGCCTGTTAGCCCAAAGACCTTTTTCCTAATTACAACACAAAAGGTCTTTCCCTTTGAAATAATCGCCCTTTATGACCTAGAAGGAATTCAGAAAGATGGAGATTTGTCCACAGATCCCCATAAAACTAGAGTGATAGGCTTCTTGTCTGTTTACTGGAGCCATAACAGCACAAATCATCCGAGGGCAGCAGCGAGAGAAAACAAAACCTTTGAGACGAAAATGATGTTTTATGGCTTTGGGGGAAATAGATAACAGTTGTTTTGGCTTTTCAGGACCATGACTAGTGGAGGAACCATCTTGACTGCTCTTCACAGCAAAACTGCTGGTTTTGCGACAGAAAATTAGATGCGTGACACCGCAAAATGAGGTGACGCAGAGACATATCTTATGATTAGATGTGCCACATCAATCATGCAATTAAGATAATCTGTATTTATAATCGTGACTTTTGCTGGTTTCAGATTATTTTAGCAATCTAATTTAATTTGATTAATTAATTCATTTGATGATTATGACTCCTTTAATAACAGGTACTTTTCCCAAGAATTACTATGGGTCTGTGCTTTTCGTCACCAACAAGGGACCAGACGCCATGCGAAGGTCCAGGCTGTTTCCTTCAATGTAGCCGACAACCTGCATGATCCCTTTGGCCATACGAACTTTCGAAGGAGTGCAACAAGGTCATCAGTCATTGGCTCAGCCAGTCATAAACAAGTGCTCTAGTTAGGAAGCCATACTATCCAACAGAGCACATTTACCTTTCAGACCCAACCATTTGTCATTGTGGGCTTAGTATGATCATTAAAACAAGATAAAACATCATTGAAATGTCTAGCAGATACTTATGGCCATTGTGATACCTTAAAGGCACTCCGGCCAAAGTCAAAAAGCAAACTATAGAGAATTCTTTTCAATAAATAAATTCTAATCTGAATTTTCTCTGTGGGCAACCTTAATATTATACTTTTGAGTAAAACTGACCCTGTGTTAAATGACACCATGATTTTCTACTTAACTTCAAGCTGTGCACTGAAGTTGCGAGCATTTGTATATCATTGTACCCCAGAAAAACAACGATGTAGTAAAGTAAATGGTCTATGATTCCTTTGCTTTCAAGCACACTCTATATTACATATAATTTGCTCTTAAAATGTAGTTTAAAGGCCTTGTGCTAAAATCATAGTATTGAAAAAAGTAAAAGGTTTTAATCTCTCATTCTTCTGTAATAATATATTCGAAATCAAGTAAAGTCAGAGTTAAGGATAAACTAGACTATTCAAGAGAACAATATGACATCAGTGTTTATTGCAAAACCGACATGCAAATTTAAAGAAAAATGTGTTATTGCATAAAATAACGAATTGTGTTAAAGACAAGTAATCTAATCCTGATTCCTTAAATGACTGAAATTATGTAAAAATATATATGATTAAACATACTATAAGATTTATTGTTTTTGATCTTAATAGTAATAATAAACAATACTAATACTAATAAAAAATTGTAGTAGTAATTTTTCATACATATAATGCTAAATGAATACATCTAAACGCAATGCTACAGCAAACATACAGCAATTTAGTCGACCTTTATGTGAAGATGCATTGCACACTTCACCAAGAACACTATCTGACAGCGATGCATGTAATATAATATTTCCAGGAATTTATTAACAATACTAATATTTAATACCTTTAAATAAATAATACGAATACAACTAGGCTACTAATAAAAATGAACAAGACAGATTATTTTCTCTTACTGAGCAAGTGCTTTCTCTTACAGTGCATCTGTTCTACAATATTTTTGGGGTGTTTAGATATTTAAATATTTTTTCCTAGTTAAAGCCAGACACCACAAAGCGTCTGTCATACCTGAGCCATTTCAACAGGGTTTATTTCTAGTCTCACCGCGGGTTTGACGTCCTCAAACACAGACGAGTCCTCCGGCCCATCCGCGCTACACATCCGCACGGGTTTAAGCTGCGTGAAAACCGCTCTCTCTTCTGTATTCGGAGCGCCAACGGCCAGTCCTACACTTGCCATTTCTTTATGCAAATATCGAATCTTATATTTTAAGTTTATTTTTATTCACGAATACACATATGCGGGTTTATTATAAACGTCCTTGTCGGTACATCCAGACGTGCGGTGTATCCAAAACCCTCCCTGTGTCACTCAGGTAGCCTTACCTGTTGTAAAGTATCACATTGTGGACACGTAGCACATGAGTGACAGCTGCGTTAGCCATTCACAGCGAAGGAAAGAGCGCCTTCTCCAATCACAAAGCAGGAAGGCGTGGCTCACCTGAGAGATGGAGGCGTTACTTTTCTGTACATCCATCAGGAGAATTATACTGAGGCTATCGTATTGTAAACAATTTATTTCTTCGCTCACGATGAAAACGACCGTTTTTCTTTGTGGTGAGAACCCTGTTTAGATTATGAACCAAAATATAGCTACTATTATAAGCCACAGTCACAACTTATCCTAATAACCTGAACAAATATTTTAAAATTAGAGGAGTTCTTAGCAGGCCTCAAATATATAACGTTCGTCAAATGAATTTAACCATTTCATTACAGGTGACTAGTTGCAAGTAAACTTATTTTAGTATTAAATATAAATTACTTATTTGGCATAATTCATAAATAAACATAATTTTAATTGAATTATTTAAAAACAACATATGTGAGTTTCAGCCAAGAAATAAATCTATTACTTCAGTGTCTGGCTATCTCAATCATAATAACATAATTCCATAGCTCCCACACAGACATTACATAAGGCATTAGTGCATATTGTAACATGCCCATGTATAGTGGCAACATTAAAGTAGACTAACTTACAAATGAAAATCTCTAAATCCCACCTCAACCTGTAAGCTGTTTTTGTCTTTGTCTGCAGCACATCGCACGCTGAAACAAATCTGAGCATGAATCAGTTTCCATCAGATGCCTCACACGAAGCACCAAACCGACCAGTTTTATTTATCTTGATGTACAGATTTAGAGCAGCCATTTCACTGCTCCATGAATTTCTAGACGCAGCAATGTGGAACAAGGATGAGATGGGTCGGAAACTGGACTGTCTGCATTCCTCCTGTTTTATCAAAGAGCCTGAGGACAGACGGGGTCAGTCAAAAACAGATGTGGCCACTGCAGGTGTCACTGTTTAGGGCCAATTCGGAGGGAACTGTTGTTGTCAGAGAGGTCAGACAAGGTGAAAACACCTGTTCCTGGATTTAAGTGGCATTGCATCATAATAGTTTCATGATGCAAAGATTCACTGATCTCAATGGAGTACGCCAAAATTATATAATATACATTATGTAATGCCAAAAAAAACCAACACTTCATTTCATATAAAATCCAGTCAAGCTCTACTAAAAAAAAAAAAAAATAATCCAGCCGTTTCTTAAAAACATAACTTTCTTATGTAAATGTTCATGGATAATATAAACATACAAAGTAGAGAAAAACAAGGACCTTGGTGACAGAACAGTCTGTTATAGACTCTAATTATAATAATTTGAGGTAAAATGATGGTTGTCAGAACTCAACACCTCACAATTCAGAACATGAAGTATTCCATGTCCATCAATCTTCCATCACTTTTAACATTCCAAAGCATTCTGTGGAACGCTTTTGCATAATGTGAACTCATATTTGAAGAAGAAAGTCTATAAAGTACTTGTGTGCGTATATGTGTATGATTTGTTTTTTCTCATTCATGAATTTGAACAGAAATCAAATTGTGGTAAAAAACAAAAACAAAAAAACAGGATGCTGTTCCAGTATAAATATTATAGGAGACACATTTAAATTAACTATAATGGAAAGATTATTGCAAAAAGTGTTGTTATTCATGATAATTTTATTGGAAAAGTTCATAAAACATTTTAAGACATAGATACATTTTAAGATAGATAGATAGATAGATAGATAGATAGATAGATAGATAGATAGATAGATAGATAGATAGATAGATAGATAGATGGATAGATGAAAACTGGAGAAATGGTTGTTGAAAATTCAGCTTTGCCATGAAAGAAATAATGTGCAAAAATGATGTCAATTCATGTCCACACTCATGCTATGTCAAAAAATATTTATAGATAGATAGATAGATAGATAGATAGATAGATAGATAGATAGATAGATAGATAGATAGATAGATAGATAGATAGTATTTGTAATTCAATATATTGCTCTTTCTCTCATTACAATTCAAATTCCTATTCGTAGTGTTTTTAGGTGTGGCCAAATAAATTCAAATTCCAACTCATGAACTTCAATTCAGAATTTTGCCCAACCCTGGTCTTCACATGATATTAAACACATTTTAAAAGAATAGTTCACCCTACAACAGTCTTTTACTCACCCTCATGTCGTTTCAAACACGTATGGTATTGTTTGCAACACAAGAGGAAACAATTTGCAAAGAAATGCATGAAAATTATTCAAAATATCTCCTCTGGTACTCCACAGAGAAAATTAAAAATAAATAAAATATATCCATTGCTTTAACAACTGTAACAATCATCCACAGGAACAACATCATATGTGACCCTGGACCAAAAAAAAAAAAAAAAAACACTTTAAGTAGCATAGGTATATTTGTAGCAATAGCCAAAAATACACTGTCTGGGTCAAAATAAATGATTTTATCAAATTATCTTTTATGCCAAAAATCATTAGGATATTAAGTAAACATCATGTTTCATAAAGATAGTTTTGTAAATTTCCTACTGTAAATGTATCAATATGGTTAAATATACTTTTTTTTTACTTTTTAAATATACTTTTAAACCGCAAATGCCGAGCTAGACAAGATGAGCCTTTGAGATTAAAAAGTATATAAGTTGTAAATGTTTTTAGAAAATAACCCATTGTTTCGCTAGATAAGACCCTTCTTCCTTGGCTGGGATCATTTAGAGCCCTTTGAAGCTGCATTTAAACTGTATTTTGGAAGTTCAAACCCGAGGGCACCATAGAAGTCCATTATATGGAGAGAAATCCTGAAAAAACACAATTTCTTTACAACTGAAGAAAGAAAAGACATGAACATCTTGGATGACAAGGGGATGAGTACATTATCTGTAAATTATTGTTCTGTAAGTGAACTACTCCTTTAATTTGGACAACATTAATGGTGATTTTTTAATATTCAGACTTTTTGTACTCTCAGGTTGCAGATTTTCAAATAGTTATACCTCAACTGTATCTCTGTAACTCAATTTAAAAAAAAAACATTTCTATGAAGCCCTTATTAATAATACATTATAAGGGTATTTCTAAGGCATTATAATGAATGCATAATGCATTATAAAAAGCCTTATACTATGTTATATCATCTCATGAATAATCATAACAACAATTATAATACGTTATAATACTTGAGTATTTGAAGTTATAACTTTTAAGATTATGATTATTTATAACACACAATGGCCACCATATTAAATCTACTTATTTTATAATGGACTACATCAAATTACATTTATTTTTTACATTATATAATGTTTTATTTTGATGGTCCACTTAGTCTATTTACTATAAGCTTAAACTTTCCAACTACATGTCAACTAACACTCCTTAGAGTATTAGTAGACGTAGGTTAAGGTTAGCCTAGGTAAAAGGTTCATGTACTTGCAAAGTTATTTATAATATAATGAAAGTTGTGAAAGTGAGAAAGTCGTGACGTATTGTCAAGTATGGTCACTCATACTCTAAATTGGTCCTCTGCATTTAACCCATCCAAGTGCACACACACAGCAGTGAGAAGTGAACACACACACACACACACACACACACACACACACACACACACACACACACACACACTGTGAACACATGCCGGAGCAGTGGGCAGCCATTGCTCCAGCACCCGGGGAGCAACTGGGGGTTCCCTATCAGTCGGTTCCTTCGACGTCTCGTCGAGACCGACGAATTGGGATATCGCCTGGATAGACCAATCTACTTTGTGTGTATACAAACGAGCCAATGAATATTGGCATGCATGATTGCAGCCAGTTGCGGCTGATCACAGCGTGAGCATATAATGCGCAGCAGGTGCATGCATCATCAAGCTTTCGCTTCGGAGCTGGACCATTCTTTGTGGGACGAGTCAAGAAGCAACACTTACCTCCTTTTTCCTCTTTTGCGTTGGCGGCACGGCGCTTCAGCGGCGTGGTCTTCCGTGTCGAGTGGAAGCACACAGCTGGTCTTCACCATCCACCTTCTGTGTTGCTGCGGCCATCTCCCCTGTGCGCCTCAGCACTAAAAGAGCAAATTCCTATAAGAGCAATTTCCGAAAAGAGTGAATTTCTAAAGGAGCTCCACGGGTTGAGCGTCTTTTTAAAGACGAGGCAACATGCCTTTCTCCCCGTGCGTTTCTGGGTGCGGCCGTTTCCTGGCGCCGGGTGATGGCCACGCACACAAAGACCAGTGGGAAACGTAAGAACAAGAGACCCTGAGACGGGCGACCCAGAGATGGAGGATGCTGCTCTTCGGGAGATGGTGACCGCACCACTCCCTCCCCCGGAGGAGGGCCGGGCGGGGAATCTTTTGTTTATTTGTCCCCGCCAAATACTCGACAAAAGAGCAAATTTCTCTATCTCTGGGTCCCCAAGTGGGACTGCGGGGAATGCGCAGGTCACCCCTGCGCCTCACCCGTCCTCCACCCTCGCCAGCGAGCGACGATGGGCGGTTCGAGAGCACGGCGAGACGGACTACTCACGCACCATCGGCTCATGCGCAGGTAAGCGTCTCACACACTCAACATACAGACGCTCTGACCCCGCCCCGGTCCGGCAACGAGACTGCGAGGCGGGGCCCCTGCCCCCCTCTTCGCTGCTCCCCCGCGGGTACGTCGGTGGTCCCCCTTGTGCCGCTTGTTCACTTTCTGGGAGCCTGGAAAGAGCTTCCCAGCCCATCTTGCTGGCTCCTTCGGACCATCACTTCCGGCTATGCGATTCAGTTTGCCCGGCGCCCTCCCAAGTTCAGAGGTATCCACTTCACCTCTGTCAGGGCCGCAGATGCTCCCATCTTGCGTGCAGAGATCGCTTTCTTGCTGGCGAAGGAAGCGATACAGCCGGTCCCTCCAGCCGACATGAGGACGGGCTTTTACAGCCCGTACTTCATAGTACCCAAGAAAAGCGGCGGGCTTCGGCCGATCTTGGATCTACGCGTCTTGAACCGAGCCCTTCACAGGCTATCGTTCAAAATGCTCTCTCAGAAACACATTTTCAGATGTGTCCGTTCCCAAGATTGGTTTGCAGCGATCGACCTGAAGGACGCGTACTTTCATGTCTCAATCCTTCCGCGCCACAGACCCTTTCTGCGGTTCGCGTTCGAAGGCAGGGCATATCAGTACACAGTCCTGCCCTTCGGGCTGTCCCTCTCCCCCCGTGTCTTCACAAAGGTCGCGGAGGCGGCCCTTGTTCCCCTCAGAGAACAGGGCATTCGCATTCTCAACTACCTCGACGACTGGCTCATCCTAGCACAGTCTCGGGTTCAGTTATGCGAACACGACCTGGTGCTCGCACACCTCAGCCAGTTGGGTCTTCGGGTCAACTGGGAAAAGAGCAAACTCTCTCCAACACAGAGAATCTCTTTTCTCGGTATGGAACTGGACTCGGTCAGCCAGACAGCACACCTCACGCAGGAACGTGCTCAGTCAGTGTTGAACTGCCTAGATACGTTCAAGAGCAGGACAGCGGTCCCACTGAAACAATTTCAGAGGCTCCTGGGGCATATGGCAGCAGCAGCGGCGGTTACACCGCTGGGGCTACTCCATATGAGACCGCTTCAACACTGGCTTCATGGCCGAGTCCCGAGGAGAGCGTGGCTTCGCGGCTCTCACCGGGTTCAGATAACACCGGCTTGCCGCCAGACTTTCACCCCGTGGTCAGACCTCTCATTTCTACGGGCAGGAGTACCCATGGAACAGGTCTCCAGGCATGCTGTGGTACACACAGATGCCTCCACCACCGGGTGGGGAGCCACGTACGACGGACAGGCAGTTTCAGGGGTTTGGACGGGCCCCCAGCTGACTTGGCACATCAACTGCCTCGAGTTGCTTGCAGTACATCTCGCCCTGCTCCGCCTCAAGGGGCACCTACGTGGCAAACACGTGCTGGTCCGTACGGACAATATTGCGACCGTTGCGTACATCAACCGGCAAGGCGGTCTACGCTCCCGTCGCATGTCGCAACTCGCCCGTCATCTCCTCTTGTGGAGTCAGAAGCATCTGAGGTCGCTTCGTGCCATTCACATTCCCGGGTTGCTCAACCGTGCGGCCGACGAGCTCTCACGAGCTGCGCTTCCCGGAGAGTGGAGACTCCACCCCCAGTCGGTTCAGCTGATTTGGAGACGCTTCGGCGAGGCTCAAGTAGATCTGTTCGCCTCCCCGGAGACAGCCCATTGCCAGCTCTTTTTCTCCCTGACCGAGGGCACACTCGGCACGGACGCACTGGCATGCAGCTGGCCGCAGGGCCTCCGCAAATATGCATTTCCCCCAGTGAGCCTTCTCGCACAGGTACTGTGCAAGATCAGGGAGGACGAGGAGCAGGTCCTTCTGGTAGCCCCCTATTGGCCCACTCTGACCTGGTTCCCCGAACTCATGCTCCTCGCGACAGCCCCTCCCTGGCAAATTCCTCTGAGGAAGGATCTTCTGACTCAGAGACGGGGCACCCTATGGCACCCGCGTCCAGACCTCTGGAAATTACATGTCTGGTCCCTGGACGGGACGCGGAGGTTCTAAGTGACCTACCCCAAGGGGTAGTTGACACTATCACTTCGGCGCGAGCGCAGTCTACTAGACATGCCTACGCCCTAAAATGGAACCTGTTCGTTGATTGGTGTTCCTCCTGTGGAGAGGACCCCCGAAGATGCCCGATCAGAGTCGTGCTCTCCTTTTTGCAGCAAGGGTTGGAGCGTAGGCTGTCCCCCTCAACCCTGAAAGTCTACGTGGCTGCCATATCCGCTAACCACGACCTCATAGAAGGAAGGTCGGTGGGGAAGCACGACCTGATCACCAGGTTTCTTAGGGGCGCCAGGAGGTTGAATCCCACTAGGCCCCCTTCCGTGCCCTCTTGGGACCTGTCGCTAGTGCTTACAGCACTGCAGCAGGCTCCCTTTGAGCCCTTGCAGTCAGTAGAGCTGAAATTTCTCTCAATGGAAACCCTGCTCCTGCTTGCATTGGCTTCCATCAAGAGGGTAGGAGACCTGCACGCATTTTCGGTCGACGATTCGTGCCTAGAGTTTGGCCCGGCGGATTCCCAGGTAACACTGAGGCCCCGGCCTGGTTATGTGCCCAAGGTTCCCACGACTCCCTTCAGGGACCAAGTGGTGAGCCTGCAAGCGCTGCCCTCGGAGGAGGCAGACCCAGCCCTGGCTTTGCTTTGTCCCGTCCGAGCACTAAGATGCTACGTTGACCGGACACAAAGCTTCAGGACCTCAGACCAGCTCTTTGTGTGTCATGGAGGCAGGCAGAAGGGGAATGCCGTCTCCAAGCAGAGGATGGCCCACTGGATAGTGGATGCAATTACCCTGGCCTATCAGGTTCAGGGTGTGCCCTGCCCCCTCAGGCTGAGAGCACACTCGACTAGGAGTGTTGCATCCTCCTGGGCATTGGCTCGTGGCGCCTCGCTAAATGACATTTGTAGAGCGGCGGGCTGGGCGACCCCTAACACGTTCACAAGGTTCTATAGCCTTCGTGTAGACACAGTCTCCTCCTGTGTTCT